>NC_057722.1:55019839-55039765 GCF_004010195.1 Chiloscyllium plagiosum | reverse complement strand
TAAAAGAGACCTACGGGGCAACTTTTTCACGCAGAGGGTGGTACGTGTATGGAATGAGCTGCCAGAGGGAGTGGTGGAGGTGGTACAATTGCAACATTTAAGAGGCATTTGGATGGGTATATGAATAGGAAGCGTTTGGAGGGATATGGGCCGGGTGCTGGCAGATGGGATTAGATTGGGTTGGGATATCTGGTCGGCATGGATGGGTTGGACCAAAGGGTCTGTGTCCATGCTGTACATCTACATGACTCTATGACTCTAAATGCGTGAAATCTTTTCAGCAGAAATAGGCAGGTAAATTTGAAGTAAATTGGTATTTTTCCAACTTTAATTACAGAAATTGAAGATAATGTCTGAAAAGGAAAATCAAAACATAGAATCTAAAAGAGATCATTTAAAACCAAACCTTCATAATGACAATTATCAGCAATTCAACTTCATTATTCAGTAATGAAAATAATTACAAGATTCAAAATATCCCTAACATTTTGTGAGGACTCAACATCTGATCTCATGCAGTAACAGATTAATATGAAGAAGAATTTGGAGATGTGAATCTACCCAAGGCAATCAGGATAGTTCTAATGGATTAGACCACAGTGTCGAGCACAGTGAACAGTGGAGCAGATGTGTGTCAGCCTAAAAAACCTCTCAGCTCTATAAAAGCTACAGTCATCCACAGAAATGAAAGAAGAAAAAGATTTAGTCAGAAAACTGCGAGCAGAGGCTAAATCTTTCATTATTTTGGCTAACTGTCAATTTTGTCAAGTTTCCTAGTAGAATTCTCCTCATGAGTCCAAATGAGTTTTCACACTGTATTCGTCCAAATTCACCCCATTAACTACTTATCGTGCCCCTCCTGTCTGACGCAAGACCGATTCTGTGACTCATTGTAGCCTTGAGAATTGGAGATCCACTGATTTCCTGAAATGATGGGGATCTTTGGTAATGTACCATCTTTAAAATGACATGGAGTACTCAGACGAGCCCAGGCATTTGGAAGTTCCAGACATTTCCCTGGACATTTGTAAACAGGGACTGGCAAAGAAGGTCACAACACCTGACCCTGCCAGCCTGCTCCAAGGTTATCACCCGGGTTAGCGCTGTCTCAACTGTCTGAAGGAATGCCCAGCAGTGCCATTGAAAGGTTAATAAACTTTGCTGCTCTCCCAAGCTAAGTACCAACACCTTCTCTCATCCACTTAACACAAAACCTATCCCTGCTACGTGCTACTGACCTCACCTCCCACTGAGATTAATGCTGTCCCACTTTAATTATCACCTTCAACATTTGTCCTCACTCACACCCCCTCCATACCAACCTCCCAACTATGAACTCTGCATGCCCTCTGTATTGCCTACTCATCTACTCAGGGCACTTCACCATGTTTTCCCCATCTATACCAGCACTATAAGCTATGTCACCCCCATAACACCTCAATTAATTCTACCCTTTCTCTTATTCCAGGAGAGGAAAGCCCACAATAGAACTGAAAGGTCATGGAGGTGTAGATGCGAGCCCAACATGAGGGCTCCTCAGTCTCCATGAGGATAAAACCCTGGCTCTTGCAGAAGAAGACCAGTACCACTCCTACACAAATGCTGACACAACCATATCTTGCCAACCAAGTACCATTTTCAGTCCTTTGCAATTCTCACATTAATCTCACGGTCAGTATCATTCATTGCACATCACTTATAACCTTTGACCTTCTTCTCTCTGTCATGTCTTACAAGTACAAATGGAATGTCCACCACCCTGGCAGTCAACTGGCCGCCTTGAAAGGAAGGTCATTCAGGACCTCTCAAGAGGACACCTCTCTGCCACATCTCTGCAGCTGGCCAATGAAAAAAACATTCCCGGCTCCTGGCACATGGAACACTGCTGGGGACTAGATACTCACTCAGCCCAAGGTAGAAGAATATCCAGTGGCGTTGGCACTTAGAGATGTGTTACAAATGCACAAGTAGACACAGGAGCACTGGGCAAGCATGTGAAAGGCAATAGCCCTCATTGTACCGAAATTATAGAATTGCAACAAAGCCAAGGGGACCTGGCTGCCCCGATAGCACTCTCAGAGTCCACACTTCCTCACTCTGGCCATTGGGGCTCACCTGCAACAGCAAGGTGACAGAAGTATAGACCACCTTGAACTCACACTGGATGAATTGTTCTCACAAAGAGACAGGGCAGTTCTATTAGGCACTCAGCTAGAGGTCAAACCAGGCACAGACCTCTCTGGGATCTTCTCTGAGGACAGTCCAGAAGTGGCATGGCTTTCGAACATCACCCTACCCGTGACCCTTACAACTGGGGGGGAGACCAAGCCAATAACTTACCTTTGGCAAAGACACAGTCAGCAAGTCTGGACACTTTAGACACAAATGTCCCTGCAGGCTGCCAGAACAACAAGCTCCACCATCCTAGGATTGTAGAGTGACCCAGACCACAGGTAAGTAATGTGGTAGAGTGTTGTTCATGTGCTGTGGTCACACAGACAGGGATCAGCGGTCTGGAGCATATTCAAGGTACTGGTATGCAGTGGACCCCTTCTTTCCGATGTCCAGTCCCTTGAACAGGCCTTTGAGTGAGGGATACCCTAACTTAACCCTGCTCCCCCATTCTCCACTGTGACCAGTTGGCAGCACAGTTTCAACTGCTATGTATGGCACACAATGACAGGCCTAGGCCTAGGCCCAGGCACAGGTTGGGTTAATCTGAGCAGCAGTTAGGTGCTAGAAGCAACAACAATACAAAATCACAAAGATCTTGGATCAATACCTTTCACATGTTTGAGAAATATTGCATAAAAACCAGAAGCAAGGGTAGTTTTCTTTAAAGATGGGAGGAATTAAGTTGAGAGCATAAGAAATAGACCGATGTAGAAACAGTGAGGACAAACAATATATAAACATACTTTCCTCTAAACAGGGTATGAGGAAAATAGGAAGGGTAGAGTGAGAAAATAAAGCATGTAAATGTATATGTGAATGTGAATGGACCTACAGTTCCAAGGTCATTGTGACTTTGTGATATTGTTGTTTCAATCACTGAATTATAAACAAAGCCCAATTTAACAACTTTCTCCCCTGGCACCTGAAAGTGAAGGCCTGGCATGTATTTAATACAGGATGGTTAGCTCAAGAAGCAGTTACATGGAGAACTGTTGGAATTCTTGTCCTTGTCATTTCAGGCCTGAGCAGTGTTTGCTGCAGAAGTAATAAATACAGAACATTGTCAATGCTGTGGTTGAAATGTTTAGCTTGTGTTAGAGGATTGGATTTAATACGATTAACGGTCTAAATGAAACTCTCTCTTGAAAGTCAATACATGAATAACAGCTCTTGAATTGAAATTAAACCATGTGTGAAAAGCCAAGTATAAGATCCGAGTCATAAACACAGACAAAAGTAATGCCATCAGAAAATAAAGTGTTTCTAATCAGAACAATTTTGACCTTCAGATACACAATCATATTACAGCAGATGACACATACAGCCAAATGTGAAGACATTATAAAAGTCAATGTCCTTATCGAATCACACCCTTGATATTTTACATTCACAGCCCCATCACCAGCTGACTGGAAATTCAAGCGAATGTCATACTTCAGTCAGTGCTGACCTCCTCTCTATGAATGTAAAAATAAAGTTGCAACTGTCCTAATGGACCCATATGGCTGCTCTCTCATTAGAAAGAGTCGACTGGTGGTGGTTTAACTTCAGGGTCACCAGACCTTGGGTGAGAGAGAGCAGTTGAAAAGGAAAGTCCTTCATGATAATCTCAGCTAATGCAGGAATTGTATCCTCACTATTGGTATCACGTTGCAGCACAAGCCAACGCCCACGCGAACTGACCACATACCATTTGAATCTCATTGAACCCTTGCAATGTTAGCAGATAGGGCAAGTGACAATACATATTAAAATAGCTAGTGTCTTTAAAGATTTCCTTGTCCCTGCATCTGAGCATATTTGATTACTTCAGCATTGTAAACTCCCCCCTCTGCAAAATCCTCAAATACTATCTTGGCTCAGTTAAACATAAAGCCACAACATTCAAGAAAACCATCAATTTGAAGACTGCACAGTATTTCAATTGGCAGATGAGAATAGGCATAAGTTAGCAATAATTCATTTTGTAAAAACCTTGACTTATACACAAAAAGCCATCACTATAAACATGTTTTCCAAGGACTGGACAAATCTCTGCTAAGTGGTTGCATGTTTATCTCTAACACAGTCATTGCAAATAATTCGAAGGATATGTGGCATTTTGAGATGTAATAACATATACATGTAAATATTTATGAAATAAAACTGCTCAATGTGAAATGTTCTAACTGACAGTTTTCATTTCAATCATAATGTTCATTCAAGGCAATATTTCTTTGTTAAAAAGTTCAAAACTGCTCTCTCCACTTTGCTTCCCCCACTCGTTTCCCCTTCTCCTTTGCTGCTTCTCATTTCCACTTTGCGATCCTTCTGCCCTGAAACCTCCACCCTCTCCATCCTCACTTCCCACCCATCCTCATACCCTGTTTCACTCAGCTTCTTGCTCCAGCAGCTTTGCTCCTCACTGCCACTCACCTCCCGCCTGCACTTTCATTCCTTGACTGCTTCTCATGCATGTTTGCTTCTGGCAGGCTCACCTTGGGAACCAGCTTGTGATTGGTGGAGCAGTTCTACACCGATTCTGACTGTTCCAGGCACAGAGTCAACTGTTCTCTGATCAGTCATATCCCATGTGTGAATTTGCCAGTGCACTTTCAGGGTTTCTGGGGATAGATTTGATCTCTGCTCACATGTATTTTGAATGTGTGATTTACCGATTTGCTGTGCTCACTCAACCCAGAAACTCCCAGAACTGGAAAACATTCTGTGTTTTAGGAGCAGGTATGTAAACAAGGCGAGCTCTAACGTAAAACCTAAGTTCATTCATAGCACATTTCTATCTCAAACTATGTGTAATTTATAGACTAATCAATATTACAAATCTATCATCAATGCATGTTTTAATAAGTACATTGAAAACTCAATAGTAATAATAAATATTATAAACCTTGACAAGATGGCAGCTATAGCATTGAAGAGTAATGCTTCAGCCTAGTTGCGCTCCAAGCAAAGATGTTCCAGTACAGGTTCCCAGGTAAATCCTGTCAACAAGAAGCAGGAAAAGTCCAATCAGATTAATAACTGGCCTTCTTGATCTCCTACTAAATATCAGCAGTGTTCTCAAGTAGCAAAAGCTACCCAATTTGAGATGCAACAGGAGAATTCAGTTCTAAACCTCGTTATCTTGATCCAAAGCTGACATCTAGAGCTAAGGTGAGACTGACTATACTTGGCATCAAGTCAGCACTTAACCGAACATTGCACCAAGGGCCCTTTTAGAAATCTTGTAGACCAACTTGTTCTCATTAACCCTCTCTGTTACCTCATCAAAATACATGAGCAAGTTAATTAATCAAAATTTGCCCTTAATCAATCACTTATCCGAGTAACTGTCAATTTTGGACTGGATTATAACTTTAACAACCTTCCCATTAGCGAGGTTAAATGGATTGGCCTCTAGTAATTGGGATTATCCTTACACCCTTTTTTGAAGAAGCGTATCTCATCCCTGGCATCATTCTTGTTTCCTTGGATGCATCTAATTCTGTCCTGGTGACTTATCAATTTTAAATACAGCCAATATTTCTGAAACCTCCACTTCATTAACTTTTAGCCAATCCAGTGTCACAATTGCCTTCTTTTTCACAATTGCTTTCTTTCGCTCACTTAGCTGGATGGCTAGTTTGCAATATAGTGCGATGACAACAGCATGGATTCCTGAACTGGCTGAGGTCTGCATGATGGACTCTCCTTCTCAATTTTTACCCTTATCTGAGGTGTGGTGACTCCCAGGTTAAAATCATCAGCAATTCACTCTTTCTAAAAGAGCCACTCTATGGTCTGGTAACATTTATCTTTATATTCTTATACAACATTAAAAATATGAGGTATTAAGATATCTTTAAAGAAATACAAAATCTTTGTTTAAAGATGCCACAATTTTTAAACTCTGCCTATGTGGAGAGGAATATTCAAGATGAACGAGGTGGGGAAATCTCATCAACATGCTTTACACTTTGACATGTGCACAGAGCTCTCTCTTTGTACTCAGTTTTGAACAGCCCTGTAGGAGGAGGTCAGCTGAGAATGCATCCAGGGACTTGCTGCTAATAATAACATCATTTAAAAATGCTTGGAAGTGACAGCAGCAATTAGGTATGTTCACTGAATGATATTTTTGACAGAATAATGTCAGCTATCCAATTGTCTGTAATTACCATAATAGCTGGTGTGGAAGGAATGCCCGTATGGAATTGGATTCTTCTTTAACCATGTTGTGGAGAAGATTTAATATTGGAAAAACCCATAAGCAGCACAATTAAGACACATCTTACAATCTTAAAGGGGTCTGAGTTATGTAATTTATGGTGATATTTGTGGCAGAATCATAAGAGAAAGCTGGTGAAGCTTATGTTGATGTTGAGAGTAACGCACGGTATTTGCAGGGCATTGAGTCAAATATCTCAAGAATTGCGAACCTGGTGACTTCAGCTTGCTACTTGCTCTGAACAACATGGGCACCGGCCACTTATATCCTACAGACATTGACAAGGGCTTATGGCCGAAACGTCGATTCTCCTGCTCCTTGGGTGCTGCCTAACCTGCTGTGCTTTTCCAGCACCACAATCTTGACTCTGATCTCCAACATTTCAATCCTCACTTACTCCCAGACATTGGCATCTGACATGTGCCAGCCTCTAAGAATTCTCATAGTGCATCTCTGGTCCACTTACAGGACACTTCAGCCCTTCAGTGTCCCAGCAAATATTGTTTTAATGCTGCAGCAAGGACACTGTGCCCACAGGGACATGGACCCAGCTCATGGACTGGACCAGACTATATCTCCAAGCTCTTCACTAGCCTCTGATACTAGCTCAGGTCTTGGAAATGGTCACTCAGCCACTTAGGACAAGTCACAGTCAGGGTCCTCTCTGTGAAAGTGATGGGGAGCTGAACATAGGGCAGCCCAATACCCACCTTGAATCTTTCTCTTACTTCTTGGGGGCTGTTTTCCTCCTGTAATTAGAGAGCAGCAAACAGTAAAGGAGGTGGCACAGATGTTAGTTTTAGTGCAAGTAGGAAAGTGTCCCGAGCGGGTGAGTAGGCAGTGCAGGGAGCATGCAGGGTTAATGGTGTCATTGGTTGGGGTGGGTGACATCCATCCAGAGAGTGCGCTGAGCTGGACAGCAACCTCAAACCAGGCTGACATGACCTGGTATCATGACCTCTTCTACACCCTATCTGGCAGGACCTCCAGATCCTTGCCTGAAAAGCAGGGCACCAAATTTCCCTTTTCCAGGGCAAATAGCAGGAACTGTGCAGGGCACACATTGCTTGTCTGGGTGCACAATAGCCTTATTAATGCCGGGGATGCAAGTTCACTCTGGTAAATCCCAGCGGTAGTGAATGGTAAGATGGGGCTAGAATCCAGTGAGAGGGGCAACATGGGACTGGGGCAGGCAGTTCCTGAAGCAAGTTTAGTAAGATAAGGAGAAAGATATCACTATGCCTCAGGTCAGAAGACACTCCAAAAACCCAATGCAACTGACATTTAGCCAAATTAGATCGAACCCACATGTGATTTAAAAGAAGAATCACTTTGATCCTTTGAAACAAGATTACAAATATTGGAACGTTCCAAAAGCATTTCACATCTATTAATGTCCTTAAATATAATCACTGCTTTTTAAATAGGCAATGCGATAGCCTATTATAAAAAGCAAAGTTCCATTGTTGTAAAATGATAAATGGACATTCAGGTAATTTTTTGATTTCCCATATGACCAGACCATAGTACTTCTGACAGTGCTGAGCTCCCTCAGTAGTGCACACAAGTATCCGGCCACATTCCATGTTCAAATTCTGAGCTAGAATTATAACCACAATTCTCCGACTCAGACATGTGACACCAAAAATAAGCAATGCTGATAAAATAAACTGAGATGATCAAATGCTCCCTGGGAATTGTTGAACCTAGGTGAAGTCAATAGAATGAAAGTTGAGAGAGATGTATATTGTGTCACAAAATCAATATCATTCATATAACACTATGTCACAAAGTTTAAACAACTCCCCTGGTGATACCTTTTGAGACTGGGGGAAGCAAATCTTGGATTTGAAGAGTAATCAAGTCAGAATTTAGAATTTAAGATGAATGAATATTGTACAACGTAGTTTGTTTAACAAAGTATTATTCAGAACAAATGTATATGTCAAACATCTGTCCACTCTCACCATTTTGATATAATGTTTTTCATTCCACTACCTTGATTTTATGCTTGTACTTCTTTATTTTCCTGATAATCATTTATCTATAAACATAGACATTGCAATTCATCTGCATTTATTATTTTTTCCAACATTTTTACAACGCCCACTGTCCCAGTGGGAATGTAAGATTATGCATGATGGTAGAGAACAGAATCTATGAAAATATCTCTAATATTTATCTTTTCTTTCTACTGAGCAGTGCCAATAATTTTCTATATGGCTCATTTCCAGTGTCATTAGAATCTAATTTAGTAAAGCCTCTTGAGCATTAGCTTGGCTGAGGTTCTAACTGCTATGGAAATTAGTGTGTGTAAGAAAGGCAGTTCAGTAATTGCTTAAATTGTACCCATTTAAACAATAGTAATGCTACATTTTGCATTAGCCTTGGCTCTGTTGTCCTATTTTAAGGTAAACAGATAGTGGAAATGATGTTGGCAACATATTTCGGGTGCCTTTCTCCCTGTGGAGAGAAAATCCTGCAAACAGAATAGTCCAGAAATTGTTGGCAAAATAACAGCAAGTTAATGGCACCCAGCATCATCCATGATGATACACAATGCTTGGAATAACTGAGCTGGATTGCTGGGTCTCAGGATGTAAGGTGGGGAGTGAATGCTTAAACAGAAGAGTTGGAAACGTGAGGAAAGTTAGAGTTCTTGAAGGAGATGGAGAGCAGGGAAGAAGAAGCATGAAGGTTTGGGGGTGTCCCCTAGATTAAAAGGCTGAGCCCGTGACTCTGCTTGTGTACCACAACCTGATCCATTCATCAATGGAAGTGAGAAGTAGCTGCCAACACCAGAGCGGATGAGGCAGTAATGTTATTTTTCTGTCTGAGCAAGGAGGCTCTACTTGTTAGGGACATTGTTTCAAAGGGCAATTACATTAGTCAGGTACTTTCATAGAACAGTTCTTGTAATCACTGACTTCTACATGTGAAACACTTGCAGTGACCAACAATGTAGAATACAATTTCTGGTCACAAGCAATTTGAGCATCATTCATCAGTCATTGATCACAGGCATCTCTGTGAAGCAGAAATAATCACAGGCAGCTTTAGAAATGTCACCTGAAGACACAATTCATGAAAGACAATCCAAGATCTGATAGGCTGGATAAAGCATGGAGTTAATTTCCTCTCAATTTCAACTGGAAGGATTTGCCAACATGCTCTTCAACTCAAAATTGCTCCCATGGGTGATCTGAGTGCTGGGGTTAGGTTTTCGAGGTTTCAGTAATCTGACCACACTCACAAACTCCTTCTGTATTGGTGTGATATAGCTTGTGGTGTAAACATCAGAATAAGATCCACTATGTCAAAGTTCAATTTATAAGAATGCCATGACCCTCCTTGTCAGCGCTCTTCATGTCCCACTGTGTTCAGGACTATGCTAAATTGTGCGACATAATCCCAGCAGACTCTGCTTACACAACTGGAACAAGTAAAGATGGGATGCAACAAACTCTGAAGAGCTGGAAGAGAGCCAATGGTCTTCTGAAGAGGAGAATGAGGAGGACCATTGCCCTCTGTTGATAGAGTGGTGCAGCATCAGGTACAACAAGCCAGATTGGACTTAATTGACATGCAGTTCCAACTGATGTGACCTGGAAGAGGTCATCACTCATTGACTGTAAAGTTGTTGTTGCTCAAATGGCAATCAGCCCTTGGAAATGCTTGTTTTGTTTATTTTATCTTTGCTTTTATTGTTATTTAATAAAGGTGAACATTTCAAATGTTTGAAGGCATTTTGGAAGAAGAATCATATCAGATTTGAGACAATAATGTTGCCTCTGTCTACACTGGGTAGTGCCATAATTGCTGAGTTTCTCCTGCACTTTCTATTTTCATATAAGAAATCAGCAGAAACGAAGCATTAGAAAAGAAATTTACAATAATTAATGTCTCAGTTACTTGTCTATAAAGATAATTCTACGCAAGACAGTCAATGTTTCAAAGTAAGCACTAATTCTGAAATTAATCATGACATATTCAGCTCATGATTATGCTGCAAGTGGTACTGTTTGTTCCTTATCCTGTCACTAACATTTGAAAAGTATTTTGACAATATTTGTAATCTATTTTCAAACGTTGTAATATAATTTTTATTTTTACACTGCATTAATTAGGAATCCATCATTTGCCAATCAGAATTCCATTCAGTCAAACATTGATCCTCCATTGCAAATTGGAGATGAAATTATTTCAATAATATCTTGGATAGCTTTGCATTCTTCAGTCACTTTCTTAACAGCAATTAGGGATACATACTGGCATTATCTACATATCACTAAAAAAAGTTGTGAGGTTTCTTTTATAGAATCCCTACGGTATAAAAACAGGCCAGTCACCCTAGCGGGTGCACACTGACCCTTCCAACAGCATCCCACCCAGACTCATCCCCTACCCTGAATTTCCTTGGTTAACCCACCTAACCAGTACAATCCTGAACACGATGGGCAATTTAGCATGGCCAATCCACCTAACCTGCACATCTTTGAGCTGTGGGACGAAACCGGTGCACCTGGCGAAAACTCATTCAGACACAGGAAGAATGTACAAGCTCCACACCTGAGGGTGGAATCAAACCTGGGTCGTTGGCACTGTGATGATAACCTGGGTCCTTCTGAAAGCTCATGAGCAAATGATGCAAATATAGAGATGCTTCCATGGTCAAAGCATCTATTGCAACCATCTTGCTGTGAATGACCAAGAAAGTGATTGGAGATAGAAAAGAGGATATTAATTTGACCCCAATTGAACACAGCTGTAAGAACACTAAGTACCCCATTCTAAGGCAATGGTTTTTCCATGTTGCTTGATCTTGGACCATTATATTTACTGTGGATCCTTCCAACATCTATAATCAGAAACATTCATCCTCAATTAATGGTGTTATTTAAGAATACAAAAGACACAATCATAGACATTCCTATAGGATCAGAATGTTACATGGGAAAAAGCACAAAGTGTCCAAAGAAGAACAGTTCCTATACATGGAGATAACAACTGGTTTACATCCCACCAGATGGTCCGAAATCTCGTGTATCATTGCTGGCTCAATAAAGGATATTGTAGTTCATGTTCCACTGATGCAGTTCATTGCTGGTTGGAATTCCCCTTATAGGCACTTTTAAGAATATAGGAACATAAGAAATAGGAACAAGGGAAGTCATTTAATCCTTTGAGTCTGATCCATTATTCAACCAACTTCTACCTCAAAATGGTCATCCCGCACAATTCTGATATATTTTGATCCTTTTGGTGTCCAAAACTCTATTGATCTCTATCGAGAATGCATTGAAAGGCTGTGCACGCACAAGTCTCAAAGGGGATACTTCCAGAGATTCTCTCAAAACTCTCCACACTTCTATTGTTCATATAACAATTCACTGTAGTACAAATTCTTATGCACAAACAACAAAACAAAGCAAATATTACATCAGCAATATAACAGATTTTGTCATGACAGTGCTGCACAAATATCACCGTCAAAGCAGAACAAAGAGAAATGGAATTTGTTGAACAGGATCTTAGGTCTTCTCCCGCCTTTTCCCCAATGCAGGTACATCTAATGAGTATATCAAAGCTGGTAATGTGACTCCATCCTCCAAGTCCTCACCGTTACCAGTCAATGTAGCTGATGGAGGGAAATGAAGGAATTTTAGCATCGAATTTCACTCCCATCTTGGGTCACTGTCACAGTCCATCAACAGACATTTAATCCTTTAAACCTTGTTATTGGAAAGCTACAGGCTGAAGAAATTACCAGTTTTTGCTGGCCCTGCTCACTCTTATGCAGAGATAACCCAGCCCAAATTTCCCCTGTTGAGTAGCGATGGATTCAATGCATTGACTGTGATCTGCCAGACCAGGTGATTGCAGGTCTAGCACCAACTGATAAACTGATCTGTAAAGGGGTTGGGGTGGTTGGTTAGAAGCTGTCTTGTTATGTAGATGGCTAAAGTGCTCAGCACATCTCAGTTGTTGTTGGTATGGACAACCTGAATTGGGCTGCTGCCACATGGCCAGCCACTGTTCTGGAGGTAAAGCTTCTTTCAAAGCAACACCATCTCGGAATTGTAAAAAATTAAGTTGAAGACATTTTGCCTCATCATAGCGTTAAATGGCTGGCCACTTATTTTGAAACTGTTGTCCCTGGTTCTTGACTTGCACACCAGGGGAAGTATTATCCTAACCTGTGAAGCAATTTAAAAAGTTGGTGTTTTAATGAGATCACTTCTAATTCTTAAAAATTCTAAGTGATGGCGATTTTATTTACTTTATCTCTTATTATGGGACAATGCCTTCATCCCAGTGAATTTTTTGAATGCTTGCAGGTCAAGATTATGCATTACATAATAAACTGCAATCATTTTGTATACATTTGACCCACTTATCCAGACTGAGAAGTCGAGACAATTCAATTTTTGTCTAGTGACAGCAAAAGTATGAAATAGTAAGTCTAACTTTAACTCTGTTCTTCTTTGGACTGGCAATGTGACAATCAGTCATGCTTTCAATAAGTCACAGCCCTAAATCCGAAAAACCAAGTCAACATCTGTAAATCCTGCAAACAGGGGTGACTGGCTGAAAGTAAACATTTTAAATAATGACCCTGGGGAATTAGGCATTGCATATTATATGCACATGCAATGAATGAAGTTTCTTATGGTCATTGTAAGACATGAAGTTAACTGTGATGGCTCTTATTTCCATAGATATCACCATCACCTATAAACACAATGCAGTTCCATGAATGTAGAGAATTGTTGCTACTCTGTGGGAAGAAATGAGCCAGCTGCTTCCATGCAACAGTGCATGAGTCATACCCCAAGGGCAGTCAGGCAATGTTCTTTGACTCAAACACTCAAAATCACCACCAGAAAATTGAAAATGATTAATGATTGAAAACTATTCCTACTGGTCGGGAATTCTACAACTAGAGGACATACTCTGAGAATTAGATTAGATTAGATTCCCTACAGTGTGGAAACAGGCCCTTCAGCCCAACAAGTCCAAACTGACCCTCTGAAGAGTAACTCACCCAGACACATTTCCCTCTGACCAATGCACCGAACACTATGGGCAATTTAGCATGGCCAATTCACCTGACCTGCACATCTTTGGACTGTGGCAAGAAACAGAGCACCCGGAGGAAACCCACGCAGACACAGGAGAATGTGCAAACTCCACACAGACAGTTGCTCGTGGTTGGAATCAAACCTGGGACCCTGGTGCTGTGAGGCAGCAGTGCTAACCACTGAGCCACCGTGCCGCCCATTAGAGCCAAACCATTCAGGAGAGAATGTAAGGGAGCACTTCGACATATTAACAGTGGTAGATGATTGGAATTCTTTTCCACAAACAGCAGCGGTGCTGGATCAGTTGTTCATTTTAAATCTGTAATAGAGACATTTTTGTGAAGCAAAGGTGTTAAGAAATATGAGCCAAAGGCATGTATATGGCATTAGGCCACAGACCAGCCACAATTGCACTGAATAGTGGAAAAGGCTTGAGGGGCTGAATGGCCTACTCCGGCTTCTATATCCCTATGAATTAGTGGAAATATTGAGGACATCTGTAATCTTTACAACCACAGGGTAATAAAGTTCACTTCTTCCATAACTCCCAGAAATTGTTTCTCATTCAATTGTTCAGTCAGTTGCCTTTTCAAAGCTAATATTCACTTCGTATCTACTACCCTCAGGCTCAGTGATTAGCACTGCTGCCTCACAATGCCAGAGACCCGGGTTCAATTCCAGCCTCAGGCAACTGTCTGTGTCAAGTTTACACATTCAGCCCATGTCGGCATGGGTTTCCTCCAGGTCCTCCGGTTTCCTCCTACAATCCAAAGATGTGCAGGGTAGGTGAATTGTCCAATCTGAATTATCCATAGTGTGCAGTGATGTGTAGGT
Organism: Chiloscyllium plagiosum; assembly: GCF_004010195.1. Classification (NCBI taxonomy): domain Eukaryota; kingdom Metazoa; phylum Chordata; class Chondrichthyes; order Orectolobiformes; family Hemiscylliidae; genus Chiloscyllium; species Chiloscyllium plagiosum. Next base: position 55,025,467 of record NC_057722.1, on the reverse strand, counting down.
TAGATACATTAATCAAGGGTAAATGTAGAGCAGTGGGGCAGGGGAATGGGTCTGGATGGGTTACTCTTCGGAGGGTCAGTGTGGATTTGTTGAGCCGAATGGTCTGTTTCCACACTGCAGGGATTCTATGATACCCGCTGTTGGAGAGTGCATTTCAAATCCTAATCAATTGTTGCAGTCAAGGGTCTTTTCTCATGGCTCCTCAGGTTATTTGCCAAGCACCACAAATCTGGACCCTCTGGTTTTTGACCCTTCACTAATCGGAAATTGCTTTACTTCATTCATTTTATCAAATGGTGACCTTGCCACTCAAAGAATCAGCAGGAAAAGGGCAGGGGTAATGGAGAGCAGAAGTGACATAAAACAATCATGATCAGAGAGTAAAAATACTTGAAAAACGTATAGGACTGAAGGCTGACAACTCCTGACCTGAGGAGAGGAGCAGGAAAGTCGACGTTTCGAGCATAAGCTGATGAAGAGCTTGTGCTTGAAATGTCGACTCTCCTGCTCCTTGGATGCTGCCTGACTGGCTGTGCCTGACACTCTTAGGACTAATGGTCACATAGAGTCGGTAGGTAAAACAAGGACTGCAGATGCTGGAAAACAGATTCTAGATTAGAGTGATGCTGGAAAAGCACAGCAGTTCAGGCAGCATCCGAGGAGCAGGAAAATCGACATTTCGGGCAAAAACCCTTCATCAGGAATAGAGCTCACATAGAGTCATAGAGATGTAAAGCATGGAAACAGACTCTTCGGTCCAACCCATCCATGCCAACCAGATATCCCAACCCAATCTTGTCCCACCTGCCTGCACCCGGCCCATATCCCTCCAAACCTTTCCTATCATATACCCATCTAAATGCCTCTTTAATGTTGCAATTGTACCAGCCTCCACCACATCCTCTGGCAGCTCATTCCATACACGTAGCACCCTCTGCTTGAAAAAGTTGCCCCGTAGGTCTCTTTTATATCGTTCCCCTCTCACCCTAAACTTATGCCCTCTTGTTCTGGACACCCCAACCTCAGGGAAAAGACTTTGCCTATTTACTCTATCCATGCCTCTCATAATTTTGTAAATCTCTATAAGGTCACCCCTCAGACTCCGACGCTCCAGGGAAAACAGCCACAGCCTGTTCAGCCTCTCCCTGTAGCTCAAATCCTCCAACTCTGGCAACATCCTTGTAGATCTTTTCTGAAGCCTTTAAAGTTTCATAACATCCTTCCGATAGGAAAGAGACCAGAATTGCACGCAATATTCCAACAGTGGCCAACCAATGTCCTGTACAGCCGCAACAGAACCTCCCAGCTCCTGTACTCAATACTCTGACCAATAAAGGAAAGCATACCAAACGCCTTCTTCACGACCCTATCTACCTGCGACTCCACTTTCAAGGAGCTATGAACCTGCACTCCAAGGTCCCTTTGTCCAGCAACACTCCCTAGGACCTTACCATTAAGTGTATAAGTCCTGCTAAGATTTGCTTTCCCAAAATGCAGCACCTCACATTTATTTGAATTAAATTCCATCTGCCACTTCTCAACCCATTGGCCCATCTGGTCCAGATCCTGTTGTAATCTGAAGTAACCCTCTTCGCTGTCCACTACACCTCCAATTTTGGTGTACATTCAATTCTTCAGCCAGCAAGACAATGTTATCTGCAAAATACTGGCCCATCAGCAGGTGGTGTTACCACAGAATCCTAAGGTCTGTTCAATCAAGGGTTTCATCATAACAAAATTATTAACTAGGAGTAAAGGGAATGGAGAGAATATGATGTTGAAGGAATGCAGGCTGGTCCTGAAGCAGCATGTGGAATTACTGTATAAGAATTTTAATCTGTTAATATACCATTCCAAGATACCATATTGTCCTGTAATGTATCAGAGTGCTTTCAAACCAATTTTGACACTCTCAGCATTAGACTCCCAGTTATTAACTGCAATAACCACATTTCCTGTTTTAAACAAAATCTTTTACTGTACAAGAATTACAAAGCAAATACATTTTGTGAACACTTTGACCCAGATTTCCACTGTGCAAACAATGGAAATTCCTGAAAATCAGCTGTCCCACTAATGAATGCATCATTCCTGATGTTTCCAGCTTTGGAATGTTTGGAGAATGGCTCAAACTTTATGCAGGAGGGGACATGGAGATGGCTGGCCACTCCAGCTATCCCACCCACTCAGTCCCAGTTTGATGCCCTCATTGTATAGACCCTGGAGTGTGCAGAGAAGAGCAGATCAGAGCATGTCTGTTGATTTTGCATTTATTTGTGCTAACATCATGTTTCCAGAGCATGTTTTAGAGAAAGTGCCAAATATTCTTCAGTGAGTACCAAACAGCCTTTCAAAGGTGTCGGTAATAACTTAAGGATCACTTAAAGTACATGTGAACATGCCTTTAAAAAGGGTATAAATGCAGTGGGGCTATCAAATTGTTCAAGAAATATCAATTTATCAAGTCTGTGAATAATGAAAGTGGTCAGGACACAGGTTGGTGAGGAGGTTATAAGGGGCTATGGGATGGGTAAAGGGCATTAGGTGGCATTGAGGTTATGGACTCAGGATGGATAGATAGGTACAGGTGACATTGAAGATATGAGAGGCATGTTGGTGGGCAAAGGAACATCATGTGTGGCAGGGGTGGTATGAGACGTCCTGGGTTAACATGGATGAAGCTTGTGGAGTGTATACAGGAGGGAGATGGCATGAGGGGTGTATGAGTTACTTCCAAGGGGACCGTGCTATTCTGGATTAAATACCTAACTTCCCAGGCCAGTTGCCCCAGGTCAGGTTTGCCAATGTAGGAAATGTCCCATTCTTTATGTTTCTGGTCTGGTCTCGTCATGATATACTGCAACTTTGCAAATCACTTTGATTCTCCTCAGTTTCCCTGCTGTTCCCCAAGGTGAATGATTTCCTGGGATCCTTCCAAAAGCATTTGGCCAGACAACCCACCAATTCTCATGATTATGGACATTCCAGTTCAAGCATGTCCTTCACCTACTTCTTATGTAGAGATCTTTAGTTCCTGGCAGGTTATGTTTTAGTTCGAAACATAATCTTGCCTATTTCAAAGCTAACTTTCAAGTTGACAAACTATTTCTGTGAGAAAACAGCTAACAAAAACTGAAACAAAAGACTGTGCTGCATCCATCTTTCACTATGGCAATGCGATCCTCATGAGATGTCCTAGATAGAGATTTCAACTAATCAATATCAATTCTTTTGATCTAAAAGGTAAATGAATGTTTTAAGACATTCCCTAGTTTTCACTTCAACTTCAAATTATTTTGATCTGAAACCCATATAAAGAAATTAAACTCCTCATGAAGATAATTGTAAATATCCCATCTTCATGAAGAGTCAGAGGCAGCTCACCCATTGTTCAGTGTTTTCCCAATTTTCAACTCTGACCTTGTCATATAAATGTGGACCATCCTTTGAATGTTAATTATCTTAGGATCTGTTTACTAACCTCTCAAGATGGGAACTCACCACTGCCTTGTCAAGGACATATAAGGCATAAGTAACGAATGCCAGCAGCACCCTCATTCAATAGATGAATGTATGAAAGAAAGTAATGTAAAAAGAGATGAATGAGATGAAATACTCAATTTGTGATGGAAGTTAAAATTGGAAAAAGTACAGGTCACTTAGAAAGATTCTAAAAAATTGAGAAAACAAGAGATGGATGTCAAAGTTAGAAAGAAAATTGTCAAGCAGCAAAGCTAGTAACACTTTGTTCCAAACACGAACATTGCTGTACCCTCTGCTTATTAACTTCTATACATATTCTAATCTGAGCCTCAAAGTTCCCAAATGACTCTACCCTCTCTTGTTACTCCCTGACTTCTAAAACCCAATGTTCCGATTAATGTTGGACTCCAAGCACCTTCTACTCTTTCCTTGCTTTCCACTCGTCTGCAGTTTGCACCAAGCTAACTCCTACAATAGAGCAACCAGCACTCCTGTTAAAGCAGAATATCCGAGGCAACTGAGTGGAGAATACAGAGGAACTTTGATTATCCGAAGGACACGGGCGGGGAGTATTTTGTTTCATTAATCGAATTCCGGATAATCGAATGCTGGATAACATAGGTTAGCCAACCATTGGGACCTGGCGATCTTGCCGGCTAATCCGATAGTCGAATAATCGAATGCCAGATAATCGAGGTTCCTCTGTTCATGATTGACTCTGGTTCCGTTAGTCTAAATGTCAAGGGCAACTATTATTACTACAGATCTCTTCAAAATGGTAACCGCTGTATTTATAAGATTCTTGCTATAACTCAGGAAGCCTGGCTGGAAAGGAACATCATTTATTGTTGAATACCAGAAGAGAGCTGCTACTCATGGCATACATCGGCTAGTCCCACTCCAGGACAGACAGACCTGCAAATCAATTGCTGTGTCCACTTTATTTTTAAATGATATGGAATTCAAGACCCTCCAAACATTGCATTGTGGAATACAGATGGATTCAATGCAAGAGGTCACCAGGCAACACACAATAGCTCCCTCTCAGGCCAAGCAATAGCACTAACTTAGATTCAGGCTTCACTCTGTCCTCTAGGCCCGCTCTTCAAGCTCCTCATTCTCCAGGCACTTAATTTAGTCTGATTGGACAGGAATGTCGTTTATTGTTAAGCACCAAAATAGAGCCGTGACTTGTGGCTCACATAGGCTAGCCCAGTCTAGGACAGATAATTCTGCTGACTCCGCAGAGCAGGAGCAGGTAAGGGCTGTTTGGCAGTGGCTGCTTGAAGGCTTGGTGACGTTTGTTTAACGGTTTAAATTTGAAAGTTTTTTTTTTTAAAAAAGCGCGGAGTGGACCCGGAAGCTGGTGTAGCGCAAGCTTACCTGGGTAGGTTTTTTTTCCCTATAAAAGCACGCAGGAGAGGAACCCGCGGCACGACAGAGGTAGTGCCTCCCACCCACCCTCCTCCTCTAACCTAATAATAAGACCCATTGTGGTAAGTAGGTAAGTGCTGCATTTTGCTTGTTCTATTCTTGAGACCTAGTTTTTTTTAAAAGGTTACTTTTAGAGGGATGGCAGTGAAGGCAGTGCAATGTTCATCTTGCAACATGTTTGAGGTGAGGGATGCCATGGTCGTCCCTGCTGATTACGCTTGCAGGAAGTGCACCCATCTCCAGCTCCTCCAAGACCGTGTTAAGGAACTGGAGCTGGAGTTGGATGAATTTAGGATCATTCGGGAGGCAGAGGGGGTCATAGATCGGAGCTTTAGGGAAGTAGTAACTCCAAAGATTGCAGACAGATGGGTGACAGTGAGGGGGACTGGGAGGAAGCAGCCAGTGCAGGGACCCCCTGGCCGTACCCCTCAAGAACAAGTATACCGTTTTGGATATTTGTTTGGGGGGGGACTTACCAGGGGTAAGCAATGGGGTTCAGGCCTCTGGCACGGAGCCTGTCCCCGTTGCTCAGAAGGGAAGGGTGGAGAAGAGCAGAGCAATAGTTATTGGGGACTCGATAGTTCGGGGCATAGATAGGCGGTTTTGTGGGGGTGAGAGAGACTCACGTTTGGTATGTTGCCTCCCAGATGCAAGGGTACGTGACGTCTCTGATCGTGTTTTCTGGGTCCTTAAGGGGAGGGGGAGCAGCCC
>NC_057722.1:55012765-55016747 GCF_004010195.1 Chiloscyllium plagiosum | reverse complement strand
TTTACCAGGATGTTGTCTGGTATGGTAGGAAGATCGTATGAAGAAAGGCTGAGGCAGTTGGGGCTGTTTTCATTGGAGAAAAGAGGGTTTGGGGGTGACTTGGTAGAGGTGTACAAGATGATTAGGGGTTTAGATAGGGTTGACCGTGAGAACCTTTTTCCACGTATGGAGTCAGCTATTACGAGGGGGCATAGCTTTAAATTAAGGGGTGGTAGGTATAGGACAGATGTTAGGGGTAGATTCTTTACTCAGCGAGTCATGAGTTCATGGAATGCCCTGCCAGTAGCAGTGGTTGACTCTCCCTCTTTATGGGCATTTAAACGGGCATTGGATAGGCATATGGAGGATAATGGGCTAGTGTCGGTTAGGTGGGCTTGGATCGGCGCAACATCGAGGGCCAAAGGGCCTGTACTCCGCTGTAGTTTTTCTATGTTTCTTTCTATGTTTCTAAATGTTATGACACACAACAAATGGCTTCCCACTACCATCTCTTTTGTAGCCTACTGCCTGGACCTGTTAGTGGGTCTGCGTTTTTTAAACTGTCAATAGACAATAGGCAATAGGTGCAGAAATAGTCCAATCGGCCTTTCATGCCAGCACCACTATTCATTATGATCATGGCTGATCATCCACAATCAGTATCCTGTTCCTGCCTTATCCCCATAACCTTGATTCCACTATCTTTAAAAGCTCTATCCATCTCTTTCTTGAAAGTATCCAGAGACTTGGCCTCCACAGCCTTCTGGGGCAGAGCATTCCATACATCCACTACCCTCTGGGTGAAGAAGTTTCTCCTCAACTCTGTTCTAAATGGCCTACTCCTTATTTTTAAACAGTGTCCTCTGGTTCTGGACTCACCCATCAGCGAAAACATGTTTCCTGCCTCCAGAGTGTCCAATCCATTAATAGTTTTATACGTCTCAATCAGATCCCCTCTCATCCTTCTAATCTCAAGTGGGTCCAAGCCCAGTCGCTCCAATCTTTCAACATATGATAGTCCCGCCATTCTGGGAATTGACTTGTGAACCTATGCTGCACTCTTTCAATAGTCAGAATGTCTTTCCTCAAATTTGGAGACCAAAACTGCACACAATATTCCAGGTGTGGTCTCAGCAGGGCCATATACAGCTGCAGAAGGACCTCTTTGCTCCTATACTCCTTTCAACTTATTAATATAGGTCCTGACACCAATGGAGAAGTGGATAAAATTTCTTTGTTCCAAGTTGCGCTTAGAATTCTCTGGTCCTTTAGTTTAATTCCTTTTCCAGTTTAGCAAATCTTTTCTCAAGGATTTTAAAGTTAACCTGGTGTATCATCAGAAGCTGCTCATTCAAGTGAAAAACAGGAATGCCATATTTGTACCTCTCATACCAGATGGAATTTTCTGGAACAGAAATGTTTACTTCCTGCAGGATAAACTCATGTTTATTAGAGAACACTGCTTTCTTGGCTTCTTTGCAAAGTATGCATGCATCCTTGGTAAACAATGTTAAAACTGGCAGATCCTTCCTGAATGCAGACATTCTTAATAAAAATTCAAACATAAAATTGAATGCTTGTGCATGATTCCCAATGACATAAATACATTGCTTCTGTGATATTGTGGATTATCAAGTGAAGTATTCTCGAACATTCCTGATAAAGGCCTTATGCCCGAAACATCGAATCTCCTGCTAATTGGATGCTGCCTGATCTGCTGTGTTTTTCCAGCACAACACTCTTGACTCCAAAGTGTTCTTGTAGGTCTGTCTCAGGTGATGAGCTCAAGTTGGGCAGGCCATTGCCTGTTATCCACACTTACTCAAAGAGCTCCACAGGGAGATTAATGAGTGATTTCCCCATGAGCCTTGTAGGGGTTATCATAATACCCCTCTACTTCCTGACCCCCAAAAAATCCTATGGTCAGCTCCTAATCTGACAAACTCTACATGCCAGTTGGACAAGTGTCAAGCAGTCAATTTTCTGCCATAGGAAACTGATAAACCTGTTCAGTGACCAAGTTTTATAAAAAGGCCAGAATCCCAAAAATGGTTCCATGCTCCTGACTATCACGTAGGGAAAGCAGATATTACCAATATCATGCCTATTTTACACTCAAATCAAAATTGTTCCCTACTGGTTTTTTCCTGTAGGCAAAATAATAGCAATTCAATTGGCACACTATGATAAAAATCTGATACTGCATATATTATTCACAGGTATTAGAATTATTACTTTATATCTTGTAAAGCACCAGAAGGCTTTTTTAAAGCTTTTCTTTCTCATAAGAAGGGATTCTGAAGAGAATTTCAGTTTTACTGCTGGACAGAAAATGAAGACTGACCGCCTGTTTTACATTCCATTCTCCTTTCCTATTTCTTATTGGATGGACTATAAAAGGTATGGCCAATCCTGTAGCTCCCCCCTTTTGCACAACAAAGAAAGAAACAAAAATTCACTCTCCGTTGTTTGTTTTCTCAGACTCCGGAACATCCAAGTCTAACAGCTTACTCTGAAGCCCCTTTAAAGTAATATTAGGCAAGGAAATAAACCATAATGAAGCCATGTTAGCTTTTTTGCATTTCAAGTGTGATTGAATTTCAACTTCTGTCAAGTTGAAAGAAAAGATAAAATAAGCAATGCTCATTCTTGAAGAGATTCAAATGAAGATGTTCACTGTTTTAGAATAGCCTACATGGAGGCATTCCTTTTTGCTCGGTCATTTTGTAGTGATGACTGCGATGTAAAATGCATTGGATATTCTGGCACAAGTGAAGGCAATAGAGATGGCTATTGACCTATTCAAATGCTAATTAAATACAAACACAGTAAATATTTTCCTTTATATCTGAACTAGGAGGAGGATCATGACATTCAGCCTTTCAAACCTGCTCTGCCATTTGATAAGATTATGGCTGATTTGATTGCCGTCTCCATTCTACTTTCCTCTCTACCTTTATAACAATAGACAATAGGTGCAGGAGTAGGCCATTCTGCCCTTCGAGCCTGCACCACTATTCAATATGATCATGGCTGATCATCACAGCAGGTCAGGCAGCATCCAGGGAACAGGAGATTCGACGTTTCGGGCACAGGCCCTTCTTCAGGAAGGGCCTGTGCCCGAAACGTCAAATCTCCTGTTCCCTGGATGCTGCCTGACCTGCTGTGCTGTTCCAGCAATAAAGTTTCAACTTTGATCTCCAGCATCTGCAGACCTCACTTTCTCCATGGCTGATCATCCTTAATCAGTATCCTGTTCCTGCCTTGGCTCCATAACCCTTGATTCCACAATCCTTGAGAGCTTTATCCAAATCTTTCTTAAATGAATCCAGAGACTGGGCTTCCACTGCCCTCTGGGGCAGAGCATTCCACACAGCCACCACTCATTGGTTGAAGAAGTTTCTCCTCATCTCTGTCCTAAATGGTCTACCCTGTATTTTTAAGCTGTGTCCTCTGGTTCTGCACTCACCCATCAGCGGAAACATGTTTCCTGCCTCCAGAGTGTCCAATCCTTTAATAATCTTACTTGTCTCAATCAGATCCCCTCTCAGTCTTCTAAATTCAAGGGTATACAAGCCCAGTCGCTCCAGTCTTTCAGTGTAAGGTTCTCCAGCCATTCCAAAAATTGACCTCGTGAACCGACGCTGCACTCCCTCAATAGCCAGAATGTCTTTCCTCAAATTTGGAGATTAGAACTGCACACAGTACTCCAGGTGTGGTCTCACCAGGGCCCTGTACAGCTGCAGAATAACCTCTTTGCTTCTATACTCAATCCCTCTTGTTGACCAGCATGCTATTAGCCTTCTTCGCTACCTGCTGTACCTGCATGCTTACCTTCATTGACTGGTGTACAAGAACACCCAGATCTCTCTGTACTGCCCCTTTACCTAAATTGATTCCACTTAGGTGGTAATCTGCCTTCCTGTTCTTGCCACCAAAGTGGATAACAATACATTTATCCACATTAAACGGCATCTGCCATGCATCTGTCCACTCACCTAAC
>NC_057722.1:55009809-55011509 GCF_004010195.1 Chiloscyllium plagiosum | reverse complement strand
CGAGCCACCTCCTTCAGTACCCTGGGATGTATACCATCAGGCCCCGGGGACTTACCAACCTTCAGACCTAACAGTTTCTCCAACACCAATTCCTGGCAAATATAAATTCCCTTAAGTTCAAGTCCTTCAGCCACTGTTACCTCAGGGAGATTGCTTGTGTCTTCCCCAGTGAACACAGATCTGAAGTACCAATTCAGTTCTTCTGCCATTTCTTTGTTCCCTGTAATATATTCCCCTGTTTCTGTTTTCTAGGGTCCAATTTTAGTCTTAACCATTTTTTTGCCTTTCACATACCTAAAAAAACTTTTACTATCCTCTTTTATATTTTTGGTCAGTTTACCTTCGTACCTCATTTTTTTCTCTGCGTATTTCCTTCTTAGTAATCCTCTGTTGTTCTTTAAAAGCTTCCCAGTCCTCCGATTTCCCACTTATCTTTGCTATGTTATACTTTTTCTCTTTTAACTTTATATGTTTCTTAACTTTCCTCGTCAGTCACAGCCACCCATGTGTCCTCCTAGGATCTTTCTTCCTTTTTGGAATGAACTGATCCTGCATCTTCTGTATTATACGCAGAAATATCCGCCATTGTTCCTCCACTGTCATCCCTGCTAAGGTATTGCACCATTGAACAGTGCTGAGCTGGAAGTTTGGAACTGGGGTGAGGTGGGGGAAGGGGAAATGAGGAAATCCTCACTGTCCCATGACTTGTCCTACCTGTCTATCTTCTTTTCCACCAATCCACTCCACCCTCTCCCCCCTCCGACCTATCACCTTCATCCCCTCGCCCACTCACCTATTGTACTCTATGCTACTTTCTCCCAACCACCACCCTCCTCTCAATTATCTCTCCACCCTTCAGGCTCTCTGCCTGTATTCCTGATGAAGGGCTTTTGCCCGAAACGTCGATTTTACTGCTCCTCAGATGCTACCTGAACTTCTATGCTTTTCTAGCACCACTAATCCAGCATCTGTGAAGAGTTAATGTTTCAGATCCTGTGACCCTTCTTCAGAACATACAGTCCTAATCTGGCCAAGTTTACCTCATCAGATAATTCCTTCACCCCAGGAACCATTCAAGTGAACCTTCTCAAATCTGCCATTAATGTAATTATTTCCTATCATACATGGGGTAACCAAAACTGGAGTACTCTATATGTGACCTTATTAATGCCATTTAACTTTGCACTCGGCATATATTGTGGTTCTCATTACAAATGCACTCCGATAACTTCCTGAGAAGAGTATAAAGAAAGTAGGAATATACATAAGAGGGAAATCAGGAGGGCAAAATGGGGACATGAGATAGCTTTGGCAAATAGAATTAAGGAGAATCCAAAGGGTTTTCACAAATATATTAAGGACAAAAGGGTAATTAGGGAGAGAATAGGACCCCTCAAAGATCAGCAAGGCAGCCTTTGTGTGGAGCCACAGAAAATGGGGGAGATACTAAATGAATATTTTGCATCAGTATTTACTGTGGAAAAGGATATGGAAGATATAGACTGTAGGCAAATAGATGGAGACATCTTGCAAAATATCCAGATTACAGAAGAGAAAGTGCTGGATGTCTTGAAACGGTTAAAAGTGGATAAATCCCCAGGACCTGATCAGGTGTACCCGAGAACTCTGTGGGAAGCTAGAAAAGTGATTGCTGGGCCTCTTGATGAGATATTTGTATCATCGATAGTCACAGGTGAGGT
>NC_057722.1:54995419-55008958 GCF_004010195.1 Chiloscyllium plagiosum | reverse complement strand
TGACCTTATAGAGATTTACAAAATTATGAGGGGCATGGATAGGATAAGTAGACAAAGTCTTTTCCCTGGGGTTGGGGAGTCCAGAACTGGAGGGTATAAGTTTAGGGTGAGAGGGGAAAGATTTAAAAGAGACCTACGGGCAACTTTTTCATGCAGAGGGTGGTACGTTTCTGGAATGAGCTGCCAGAGGAAGTGATGGAGGCTGGTAGAATTGCAACATTTAAGAGGCATTTGGATGTGTATATAAATAGGAAGGGTTTGGAGGGATATGGGCCGGATGCTGGCAGGTGGGATTAGATTGGGTTGGGATATCTGCTGGGCATGGACGGGTTGGACCGAAGGGTCTGTTTCCATGCTGTACATCTCTATAACTCTATGACTCTAACTTCATTGATATTATTAGTTGCATCTAGTGGCCCACTGATTTTTAAAAATAAGGAGGCTTTAACTCATCAGGGTCAATGTATGCTGTGCTGTTGGAGGCTCAGGTTTTCTTACATCCAACATAAATGTAGACAAAGCAGATATTGATTAGCATAGCTATTAATTCCTGTGATACTACTGGCCTAAGCAGACTATCAAAGTATGCGTACTAAGTAAATAAGTCCCTCTAATAACAAACTGTAACCCAATTTAAACTTTACATAGCAGTAATGCTTGAATGAGCACTAATTAACATTATCATTTCTGTTGTACCAATCTGTAAGAATTGAAGTAGATTAAAGACATTCTGTGGTATGTAAAGATTGATCCTTCAATATTGAGCTTTAGGATTTCAGATTCAAAGGCTGAAAGAATGGGGAGAGATAATCTCAAATTCCTGCTTCCCTTTTATTAATAATGTGAATTCAATGCAATTGATTCCTGCACAAATCATAAGAAGGCTTCAAATTCATGTAATAAAAGAAGTAAATGGACACCTGACCATGTTACTGGTTGTCATTGTTCTTTAATGCCAAATTTGGGAATGAATCAAGAACATTTGATTAGTTTCCAGAAGATTCACTTTGATTTTTTTGAAATAAAATATTTAGTGCAATGTGTGTTGGTTGGGAACATTTTTTTTAAATTATTTATTCTTTTTCAGGATGCCAGACTGATCGGGGGCTCCATGAATTTTCATAGACTGTTATATAAGGTGTTAGGTAATGGAAGAGTTCATTCAGAGAAGTGTATAAAGCACTGCCCGATATGATGATGACATATTGACTTGGTGGAAGGATAGCTCTGGATCTTGAAGGAAATTGATCTCCATCTCAGTCTCTCTCATAACCTTTGCAATAATGTCTACCACAACCATTTGATTTGTATCTGATCGCTATCATGCAATGCGTCTTTTAAAACAGTAGCTTCTTCTCATTAGATAACCTACAGGGGGTTTTCTTCACCACACTAGATCAAACAAACCCTGTGGAATCCAGTCTAAAAGGAGGATGTTAACAGTAATAGTCCGGGTAGCTCAGACAGCATAGTACATAGTGGCGAGGATTCAACAGACAACACAGTCTTTGACAAGCCAAAACTTGGCAGATTAAATATAATGTGGGAAATGCAGGAAAAAAGAAGGGCTAAATATTATTTAAATGGGATAGACAGAAGAAAGTTGCAGTACACAGAGATTTGGATGTTCCAATGCATGAATCACAAATAGCTAACATACAACTTACGCAGATAATAGAAGCAGTAAATGGAATGTTGGCCTTTATTTTCAAAGGGAATGGAGTATGAAAATAGGGAGGCCATGTTAAAACTATACAAGACACTGGTTAGACCACAGCTGGAATTCTGTGAAGTGTTTTGATCCTGTTGTCTAAAGAAAGATAGAATGACATTGGAGGCAGTCCAGATAAAGCTCATTAGGTTGATCCCTGACATGTAGTGATTTTCTTATGAATGGTTGAGTAGGTCATGTTTTTACACACTGCAGTTTAGGAGACCTTTTTGGAAACATATAAGATTCTTAGAGGACTTGTCCGAGTAGATGCAGAAGGTTGTTTCTTCTTGTGTGAGAACCTAGGAGCAGAGAGCATAATTTCAAATTAAGGAGTCATCCATTTAAGACACAGATGAGGAGGATTTGTTTTCTCTCAAAGGGTGGAGAATCTGTGGAATTCTTTACTACAAAGGCTGTCAAGGCTGCTTCAATAAGTATAGTCAAAGCTGAGATAAACAAATCAGTAAAGAAATCATGGATTACGGGGATAAGGCAAGAAAATAGAGTTGAAAATTATCAGATTGAGGGGCCGAACAAACTTGATGGGTCAAATAGCCTTGTTCTGCTCCCATGTTTTATAGTCTTATGGTCTCAGCTAATTTGACAAGCTTTTTTTTTAAAAAACGCTGCCTCTGTTTACAACAATACATCATGCTACAACTTGGTCATCCACAAAATGGATGCAACAATCTTACAATACAGGCACAAAACATCCTATGTTCGGCATTATCACTACTCTTCAATTATTGTGACTCATGCACTGACATTTAGCATTAACTGTCAATGATGCTGCATTATTCATTGCAGCAATTCTATAGGATTGATTTATTATATTATGAAAGGAAAATTACTCACTCAAATTACTTCCTGACCTGATTTGTTTGTTGAACAATTCCAACTGTAAATATTTTGTTTAATCACTCCTGGGTCAGATATCATGATATAATTCTGGGTCAAACCTTCATTATGGAATCAGCAGCACAGGTTGTGTTATGCATAGGGGACTAAAAATCTATACAAATTGAATCCTTCTGATCATTATAAAAGCCCTTCACCCTACTTCCTTCAACTTCTTCCCTTCAGTCTCAGACCCTCAACCCATTCACCCTCAATCTCTCATCACATCCCTTAACACTTCCTTCTTTCATTCCTTCATTCCACCCATGACACTATCACCCATTATCCACTTTTTGTACAGTGCTCACAAACCTTATTATGAACTATTAATAGACATCTTTGTGGGTGTCTGAGCTGAATAATAAAATCAATGGAAAAGGATTAAACTTTTATATATAGTTCTCATGCTGGGCTACTCTTACAATATTGTGAAATTTACTCCATCTTTTATTGAACAAATAAACATGTTTTTAACTGGTAAGATTTTTCCACATTAACAATTTTGATAGCTTACTTGATGCTTGCAAATTAGCAAAAGTAAAAATCTAACAAACATTGTGCAGGAAATACTTCACCTTCCAGTTATGGTATTGTCATGTCTCACTTTAATGAACACAGACACTGTACCACCCATGCTACAGCATTTAATGATGAACTCTAAAGGAGGTCACACACTTTAATTAACTTTTAAACTCTTGCTGTTCCAATCAATAACTCATGCTTCCATGTGGCGGGTGTAAAATCAGATAGCTGCTAAAGTTCAACTATCTGCATGAAAATTATAGAAGAGTACTTGTGACAGACTATTAAAGAGCCCACTACGATGTTAAATGGGTCATCAATACGTGTAGATATGGTTTATAAATGCAACCTGTGACCTTTCCTGCCCAAGCCCTTTCTTAATCAGTACAAAATGACATTAGGAAAAAATGGAGGCAGGATCTACTGCTGTCTGCTGAGCAGCCAATGTTTTGTCATCCTTCCCCCATTTCACAAACTCTGCCTCCATGTTCCTCAGCAGAATGTGTGGACCTCCATTTGCTGGTGGAGATCTGATCTCACGGTGCATTCCTTTATTTTTGCCACATTTGGGGCAGCATGGTGGCTCAGTGGTTAGCACTGCTGCCTCACAACACCAGGGTCCCAGGTTTGATTCCAGCCTTGGGTGACCATCTGTGTGGAGTTTGCATGTTCTCCCCGTGTCTGTTTGGGTTATTGCCGGGTGCTCTGGTTTCCTCCCACAGTCCAAAGATGTGCAGGTCAAGTGAATTGGCCATGCTAAATTGCCCATAATGTTAGGTGCATTAACCAGAGGGAAATGGATCTGGGTGGGTTACTCTTCGGAGGGTTGGTTTGGACTGGTTGGGCTGGAGGACCTGTTTCCACATTGGAGGGAATCTAATCTTGTAATATTATTTCACATAAATCTAACAGCGTGAGAATATCCTCAATGTTTTTCATCATAAGAGCATTATATGACAAATGTCAACTGCTTGATTTCTTCCCATCTCAAGGGTGTTACATGATGAATGTCAAGTGTTGGATTTTATTTCAGAATCCAAGACCTTTGAATAACATAGCTTATTACTTCTTAAGACAAAGTTATATTCTAATATGCTGAGGCATGGGCTGGAGGGACATAGGTTCACCCCGTGGTGAATTCTTAACAGTTTGGTCAAGGAAGTGAAAATGCTATTTCCAATTCACAAACCAACTAAAAGGTGACTCTGGAAGGGGCGAACATGATATTTAAAATTGATTTTAAGGTAAACCCAACTTGGCTTAATTTAACATTTAAATAATTTAACATTGAAATATTGTTGGTGTTTCCAGTAATTCTAATGAAGTATTGAGCTATAAAGCACTATACAGATTTTGCAGTGAAACGTGTACTAAATAGAGTTTTTTCTGCACATGCTCCCACCTCATTTATGCTCTCATTGTGGCCTCCTCTACATCAGGGAGACCGAGTGCCAACTTGCGGAATGGTTTAGGGAACATCTCTGGTCTGCACGAACCAACCCCACCGCCTGGTGGCCAACTACTTCAACTCCGCTGACACTCCCTGAAGGGCGTGCAAATCCTGGGCCTCCTCCACCGCCAAATCAAAGCCATCTGTCAATTGAAGGATAAACACCTCATCTTCTGCCTCGAAACCTACAACCATATCACATCAACATTGACTTCACCAGTTTCCAAATCTCCCCTCCCTCCACCTCATGCCAGATCTAACCCTCCAACTCAGCACTGCCGACTTGACCTGACCTACCCTTCCATCTTCCTTCCCACCCATCCACTCCATCCTCTCCACTGACCTATCACAATCACCTCTGACCTGCATCTACCTATTGCCTTCCCACCTACCTTCCCCAAGCCCCACCCCTCCATCCTATTTATCTCTCAGCCACCTTCACCCTCCACATTCCTGATGAAGAGCTTATACCGAAACGTCAACTCTCCTGCTCCTCGGATGTTGCTTGATCTGCTATGCTTTTTCCAGCGGCACCACACTTTTCGACTCATGTTCCAAGTATGGCAGATAAAAGACAAAGCTCCGTTCATTTCGGCCACCATTCCCACAGGAAAGCACTGAGCTGTCTTGTTGTCTATCTGCTCCTTTGGGTAGTCTCTCTCCAGTGAGGCAGAATGGTGGTGGGAACCAGCTGAGGAGATAAACTGCCACGTCACTTTCAAAGATTTCCTGCCCATTGACCGTACTCCTCTAAAGCTACCTGTGGTATCCTGATAATAATATCCCACCAAATATTTGAACTCAGGTCTGGTGAAAAGCCATCACTCTGAAACACCGGGCTCAACTTAGCAAAAATCAGTTAAGTGTCAAGTGTTAAAAGTAAAAACAATTTGTATGTATGTCCTGATGCTGATCTGTTGTCCTAACAGTATTCAATCAGTATTTCTACTCAATTTTTAAATTTCATAATTCTCTTCACAGTTCATTTTTGTGAATTTCTTCATAACAAAAGTTTAAAAGTTTAAAAATGAGCCAAAAATGTCTTTGCTTCAGTTTCTATTGCTTTCAAGCTTGAGTCTGCAGTACTGTTTAATATTGCATTTGAGTTATCAATAATATTTAAAATCCACATCACTGTTAAAAGGCACGGAAAGCTTAAATTAACTTTGGGGAAACACTTCGATTAAAATCATAAAGGCTTACATAGCAAACTGCAAAGAGCACAGAAGCCCGCACCACACTCATGAGGTTCTACTGTACCACAAGAACAAACAAACACAGACTGGTAATTTAGATGGTGACGCTGGAAAGTAGAAATCAATCACTGAGCATGTGGAAGAAATAGGAGTTGGAAAGTCATGTTGAAGTTGTACAGGACATTGGTGAGGCCTCTTCTGGAATACTGTGTCCAGTTCTAGTCATCCAGTTATAGGAAGGATATTATTAAGCTGGAGAGGGTTCAGAAGACATTTAGCAGGATGTGGCTGGGAATGGAGGGTTGGAGTTGTGTTTGGATGGGTTTTAGAGCCAGTTTGATTATAGCAAACATGCTGATCCTCCTCTCTCTCTCTCTGACCCATCTCCTGTAAGAAACTGTTTAGTGTCATAGAGATGTACAGCATGGAAACAGACACTTCGGTCCAACTCATCCATGCAGACCAGATATCCTAACCTAATGTAGTCGCATTTGCCAGCACTTTGTTCATATCCCTCTAAACCTTTTTTATTTATATAACCATCCATCTGCCTTTTAAATGCTGTAATTGTACCAGCCTCCACCACTTCCTCTGGCAGCTCATTCCATACAAATGCACCACCCTCTGTGTGAAAAAGTGCCCCTTAGGTGCTTTTTGTATCTTGCCCCTCTCACCCTAAACCTATGCTCCCCCACCTCAGGAAAAATACCTTGTCTGTTTATCCTATCCATGTCCCTCATGATTTTATAAACTTCTATAAGGTCACCCTTCAGCCTCTGATGCTCCAGAGAAAAAAGCCCCAGCCTATTCAGCCTCTCCCAATAGCTCAAATCCTCCAACCCTGGCAACATCCTTGTAAATCTTTTCTGAAGCCGTTCAAGTTTCACAATGTACTTCCGATAGGGAAGAGACCAGAATTGCACGCAATATTCCTAAGTGGCCTACTCAATGTCCTGTACAGCTGCAATGTGATCTTCCAATTCCTATACTCAATGCTCTGACCAATAAAGGAAAGCATACCAAATGCCTTCTTCACTATCCGATCTACCTGCAACTTTCAAGGAACTATGAACCTGCACGCCAAGGTCTCTTTGTTCAGCAACACTCCCTAGGACCTTACTATTAAGTGCATAAGTCCTGCTAAGATTTGCTTTCCCAAAATGCAGCACCTCACATTTATCTGAATTAAACTCCATCTGCCACTTCTCAGTTCATTGGCTCATCTGATCAAGATCCTGTTGTAATCTGAGGTAACCTTCTTGCTGTCCACTACACCACCAATTTTGGTGTCATCTGCAAACTTACTAACTATACCTAATACGTTCACATCCAAATCATTTATATAAATGACGGAAAGTAGTGGACCCAGCACTGATCCTTGTGGCACTCCATTGGTCACAGGCCTCCAGTCTGAAAAGCAACCCTGAAGCACCACCCTCTGTCTTCAACACTGATCCTTGTGGCACTCCATTGGTCACAGGCCTCCAGTCTGAAAAGCAACCCTGCAGCACCACCCTCTGTCTTCAACCTTTGAGCCAGTTCTGTATCCAAATTGCTAGTTCTCCCTATATTCCATGTGATCTAACCTTGCTAACCAGTCTCCCATGAGGAACCTTGTCAAATGCCTTACCTATAGTCCATACAGATCACATCCACCACTCATCAATCCTCTTCGTTACTTCTTCAAAAACTCAATCAAATTCCTGAGACATGATTTCCCATGCACAAATCCATGTTGATTATCTGTAATCAGTCCTTGCCTTTCCAAATACATGTAAATCCTGTCCCTCAGAATTCGCTCCAACAATTTGTCTACCACTGATGTCAGGCTCACTGGTCTATAGACTCCTGGCTAGTCCTTATCACCTTTCTTAAATAGTTGTGCCACATTAGCCAACCTCCAGTCTTCAAGTACCTCACCTGTGACTATTGATTTTTCAAATGTCTCAGCAAGGGGCCCGGCAATCACTTCCCTAGCTTTCCACAGAGCTCTAGGTAACACCTGATCAGGTCCTGGGGATTTATCCACCTTTACCCGTTTCAAGACATCTAGCACTTCCTCATCTGTAATATGGACATTTTTCAACATGTCACCATCTATTTCCCCACTTTCTATATCTTCCATGTCCTTCTCCACAGTAAACAATGATGCAAAATACTCATTTAGTATCTTCTCCATCTTCTGGAGCTCCACACATAGGCCGCCTTGCTGATCTTTGAGGGGCCCTATTCTCTCCCTAGTTACCCTTTAGTCCTTAATGTATTTATAAAACCCTTTGGATTCTCCTTAACCCTATTTGCCAAATCTAAACATGTTCCCTTTATGCCCTCCTGATTTCCTTCTTAAAATAAACTCCTTTAAACTCTTCTAAGGATTCATTTGATCGATCTTGTCTATACCTGACATATGCTTCCTTCTTTTTCTTAACCAAAACCTCAATTTCTCTTGTCATCCAGAATTCCCTACACCTACCAGCCTTTCCTTTCATAGGAATATACTGTCTCTGGACTCTCATTATCTCATTTTTGAGGGCTTCCCATTTTCCAGCCGTCCCTTTACATGAGAACATCTGCCCCCAATCAGCTTTTGAAAGTTCTTGCCTAATACTGTCAAAATTCGCCTTCCTCCAATTTAGAACTTTAGCTTTTAGATCTGGTCTATCCTTTTCCATCACTATATTAAAATTAATAGAATTATGGTTGCTGGCCCCAAAGTGCTCCCTCACTGACATCTCAGTCACCTGCCCCGCCTTATTTCCCAATAGTAGGTCAAGTTTTGCACCTTCTCTAGTAGGTACATCCACATACTGAATCAGAGAATTTTCCTGTACACACTTAACAAATACCTCTCCATCTAAACCCTTAGTACTATGGCAATCCCAGTCTATGTTTGGAAAGTTAAAATCCCCTACCATAACCACCCTATTATTCATACAGATAACTGAAATCTCCTTACAAATATGTTTCTCAATTTCCTACTAACTATTAGGCATCCATAATACAATCCCAATAAGGTGATCATCCCTTTTTATTTCTCAGTTTCACCCAAATAACTTCCCTCGATGTATTCCCAGGAATATCCTCCCTAAGTACAGCAGTAATACTATCCCTTATCAAAAACCCCACTTCCCTTCCTCTCTTAGCCCCCTTTCTATCTTGTTGGAGTTTCTCCCGCTGTGGCAACCAGATCATATGGATATGTCTTACATCAGTTGTTCCTCATGACTCCATTATCCCCCTGTTTAGAATGTTCTGTTTCACCTTAAGTGAAAGGGAACATTTTAAAACATAATTAATATGTAAACTCCAGAATTCATGACAAAAAGCAGAACCCACAAGTGATCACAGGTGATGTGGCAGAACCAATTGCAGGGCTGTGGCATAGACCAGCTGAAGATTGGCATGGAGCTTCCGTAATGTCACACACACATTGTCATTGACACCCAGTCATCAACCACTTCACAGAGTGCTTCACTGGACAGAAAACCTAGTGCCAAAATATCTTATAGAAGATACATTTCATAAACTGCCAACTGAGGATAAATACTGAGATTAAAGACTATAAAAACACTAACTGCTTCAAGGAAAATAAATTGTATCAAGGTACACTGACATATAATCTGTTTAAAGATCATAGCTAGCTCAGTTGCTCTCCGCATGGATGCTGACAGACATCTTAGAATCCCTACAGTGTGGAAACAGCGTCTTTGGCCCAACAAGTCCACACCGACCCTCCGAAGAGTAACCCACCCAGTCCCATTCCCCACTCTAATATCTTATATTTACCCTTGAGTAATGCATCTAACCTACAAATCCCTGAACACTATGACCAATTCACCTAAACTGCACACTTTTGGACTGTGGGAGGAAACCAGAGCACCCGGGGGAAATCCACACAGACACAGGGAGAATGTGCAAACTCCACACAGACAGTTACCTGAGGCTGGAATCAAACCCGGGTCCCTGGTGCTGTGAGGCAGCACTGCTAACCACAGAGCCACCATGTCACCCCAGCATACCTGCTCAGTATTTCCAGTTTTTTATTGAATAAATTGTCTCTTATTTTGTTCTGTGCTAATGAAAAATGATGTAACAAATATAATAACTTTTAATCAAAGAATACATGTGTAGAGGCCAATATTGGAGAAGATGAATTGTGGTATTGCATAATACAAAAATGGACATGGTAGTTAGTTAATTAGATGTCTCAAGTACTTACTTGCTTCATTGTTAATGTCCTGAATATTGCATACCGATGAGCTGTTCTCTCCACAATTAAGCTTTACAAGGTTGTCACATACGCAACAGGCAACATTGATCCTGGAGATCTTGGCAGTGCTATGCTGGAAAATATATTCTGATCTGTTACAGTTATTTGAAGCACAATTTCAAGATGCCATTAGTTTGTTCGATTATCAGTCTGACAGATCCACTAATCTCATTGATCCAGCTTTTACCTTTCTGTTTGCATTTTTCAAAAAATATCATGAGGCAGGTTGCTGAAAGCAGCCTTGATTTTCTGGGAGCTCACTACTTCAAATAAAACACCTACCCAGCACCGACTTAAAATAGGGAAAAAAAATGTTTCCTGGGAAACAGGAAATGACTTCTTAAAGGGAAATTGAGATCATTTTGATTGCAATAAATAACGTTGCTAAAATTGGTTTTGCACACATTATCTCAGGTGTTCTTTACTCAAGCTTTCTGAACGTGGATATGACTTAGCTGTTATTGTGGTGGTGGCAGGAGGAAGTAGTCTTTCCCACATGTTCACACAAGTCATGATAGCCACATCAACTACAGTGTCTAAGCCCCACCATTGACTACCTGTCTGCCTTTTGAGCTTAACCCAAGGTAGAACCAAACCTGGGTCTCTGGTGCTGTGAGTCAACAGTGCTAACCACTGAGCCACCTTGCTGGCAAGGGAGGCAAGTTGGAATTGCAGGGACTTGCAGTTCGTCATTAAGCCCAGGAATCAATTTCTTGCAATGCTCCAGATTCCCACCGTCAGGGTCCGTTCCCTATGCCTGAATTTAGTGCTTTAAGAACCACCTAAAGCCAAGGCAATGTACCATGTTTTCATATCTGGTAAATTATTGATTTCAACTGTGCTATAGTGCAGGCATGTCAAGGACTGAATTTCATAAAGAGATCAATCTCTACCATTTCCATTTGATGGAATAGAGAGGGGAGGGCATTTGCCTCAGCCAAACAGGTCATTATATTGTTTCTTGAATTAATGCAAGATCTTTACGTTCCAAAATTGTGCAGTCCCTGAGAATGGGGGCAAGGATCATGACGCACAATTATTTGTCGCCCCTTGTCTCTGATGCAGGTGGCAGCAAACTGCTTGCTGTTTGCTCTTATACATAATGACTGCATGCACTCTCGGTCAAACTGCATGCCTCCATATTGAGCCCAAGTAAAGCAAGCATGACTTCGAGGCAGCCTTTATCCCATGGCATGTTTTGGCTGCAGCAAGTGCTGCAAGTGGCTAGGGAAGAGAATCTAAGTTGTAAAAGAGTGATTATGTTGCAACAGGGAGAGAGATGCTCAACAATCCTCAGATGGTAGCAACTTTGGTAAAGGAGGAGGACAAGAGGAGCGAAGCCTTCAAACCATGGTGAATAGGAGGCCTGTCAGACAAAATTTCAGTTCCATATTCCAATGGAGCAGATGGCCATCTTGGTGAATACCAGCATTATAGTCCTCAGGACCTGGCTTTAGTGCTACTAGCCTGCTTGATTAGCACCACATTCACAAACATTCATTTCCTCCACGCCGAATATCCAATAGGAGTAGTGTGTACTATCCACAAGATGCACTGCAAAAATTTACTGAATTAGGCAGCACCTTCCAAAACCATGATCACTTCCATCTAGAAGGACAAGGGCAGCAGATACATGGAAACAGCACTATCTATGAGTTCCCCTCCAAATCACTCACCATCCCGACTGGGAAATATATTGCTGTTCCTTCACTGTCACTGGGTAAAAATCCTGGAATTCCTTTGTTCAAGGCACTGTAGGTCAACCAACATCAGGTGGACTACAGCAGTTCATGAAGGCAACTCTCCACCATCTTCTCATGGGCAATTTGGGACAGGCAGTAAATGCTGTCCAGCCAGTGATTCCTAGCTGAGATTGAAGTTTAAAGATCTCAAACAGATCACCGTATTCAGTGAATTAATCTTTAAATGTCATGACCTAACACATAAGCAACCAACTTTAAACACAGCTTAATTAAGTTGTCCTCCCCATCATTTGCTGCCTAACGATCTTTGTCATAATCATCACTCCCGTCTCATGCTCAGAGTTTTGCTTCACCTTCACACACTTAGCATTGCTGACTCTGCCAGCTATTCAACCATGAGAACCACATCACCCAAATACATTGCATCCTACCCAATGATACAGTTCCCGCTCTTGCAGGACAGGGATGCACATAACTGGAACCAGCAGAACATAATTGGCAGAGTCAGTCTTGGCTGCATTCCCCACCATCATGGAGGAGACAACACTCATCATCATTGGAACAGTCACACCATTGAAGAGATGGTCCCTCATTCCGCTTTCATCACATCATTTCTTCTGATTTAAAACCGACAGTGGTTAAATATTGCAGCTCAAACTTTTGCCCTTTCCCCTCACCACCATTTTATTATTCTGCCTTTCTGCTTTCAGGCATGCATGTACAACCTGGTTAGGTGCTGGTGGGATGCTCAAAATAGAAAGAGACTTACTGTTCAAACAGATCAGAATGCGAAAAAGGTAACTTGTACTTTTTCTGCTTGAGAGTTTTCTTTATTTCAAACTGCTAAACATAGTGAGGAAAATGGCTCAATCACTTCTCCACCCCGACAAAGACACAGGTAGGGGTAAAGACCCAGAAATTCCCTATTTCTGAACCTGTTCAGTTTTGCGCCTAGAGATTCCTGGACAGAAGCTTTCTGTTATGAAATAGAGGAGGCTTGTCGTATAAATCAATGCATTAGAGACACTAGTGTTATTCAATCACTTTCAATTGTGTAACTACTTATATTTCTTTTATATTAATGAGTGTAAGCTGGTTGTGGTGGAGTTGTGTGTGCTGAGTTTGTCCCACTGTGTTAGAATGGATCATCAAAGAAAAACTACTATGTGGGTTTGAAAACAAGAAGGCAGGATGAGAAATTAAGCCAAGATACCAACTTGCTACAAGCAGCAATTTACAAATTGATTTAAGCTTGCGCTGCTACCAGACGAGAAACACGAGGGCTCTCATGTGCTTGTTAAGACTAGAAAAACGCCTCTCCTGGTACAGCATTGTGGATTTGATAAAAGTTGCCAAGCTAATACCCTGAGAAAATCTCTTATGTTCTTTTAGCATTCCCGTGGGAATACCCCAGCGAAAACACATCCGGCAAGAGCTTCCAATAGAAAAGCAATGCAATTTAGCCCATGATTAAATGGATTAAAAAAAAGTATTCCCCATAAGTTTTCTCCTGAAAGTAAGTATTACCTCATATGGAAGAGAAGAAAGTGAGGACTGCAGATGCTGGAGATCAGAGCTGAAAATGTGTTGCTGGAAAAGCGCAGCAGGTCAGGCAGCATCCAAGGAGCAGGAGAATCGATGTTTCGGGCATGAGTCCTTCATCAGGAATGAGGAAAGTGTGTCCAGCAGGCTAAGATAAAAGGTAGGGAGGAGGGACTTGTGGGAGGGGCGTTGGAAATGCGATAGGTGGAAGGAGGTCAAGGTGAGGGTGATAGGCCGGAGTGGGG
>NC_057722.1:54934747-54992930 GCF_004010195.1 Chiloscyllium plagiosum | reverse complement strand
CTAACCTGCAATCTTCTTCCTGACCTCTCCGCCCCCACCCCCACTCCGGCCTATCACCCTCACCTTGACCTCCTTCCACCTATCGCATTTCCAACGCCCCTCCCACAAGTCCCTCCTCCCTACCTTTTATCTTAGCCTGCTGGACACACTTTCCTCATTCCTGATGAAGGACTCATGCCCGAAACATCGATTCTCCTGCCCCTTGGATGCTGCCTGACCTGCTGTGCTTTTCCAGCAACACATTTTCAGCTCATTACCTCATATGGCACATAGTTACAGCAAGAAATGAGGAAAGAGAAAGATTTTATAAAAGACTTGTTGCTGCATTGTGTAGGGTTGTGCGGTCAGGCATCCTGAAGACACACTCAGAGATCTGTCAATTCACCACCTGAGATGGACCATTGATTTCCAGAGTAGTGGCAAGAACCTTAAGAGCAAGTTGAATTCAATAAAAATTTGGAATTAAAAGTTTAATGATGACCATGTATCTATTGTCAATTGATGGAAAAGCCCATCCAGTTCACTGAAGTCCTTTAAGTAAGGAAACTGCCATTTTTCCCTGGTCTGACTGACATGTGACTCCAGACTCACAGCAAAGTGGTTGATGTTTAATTGCCCTCTGGGCAGTAAGTGATGGGCTATAAATGCCAATGATTCAACCAGTGACGTCCTCATCCCCGTGAATGTATATTAAATCATACTCGGGCCAATGTGTCTCCGAATTTAAAGAGAGCCACTTCATTATTGTTAAAGTGAACTGTTTTTTCACAAATGCATACAATCATGATTTGAAAAAGGTTGTGTGAGAGAGTGAGTTGGGCGGTGAGTAGGAGGGTCCGAGGGAAGCACTGAGAGACAGTCAGGAAGAAAGCTGGTGAGTGGGAAGGAGACAGAAAGTGGGAGGGAGACAGAGAGTGGGAGGGAAACTGCAAGCAGACCTGAGGAAAGACAAGTGCGACATAGCTTCAGCTTAAGGAAATTACATGATCAAAGTTTCAGCTGTTAATTCCATCTGATTAATCATGTCAGGCTTGGCTCTTATCTTTTAGCTTCCTGTTGTGGTGGAACTAACAGTTCTTTTCTCACAGACTAGAGTCAGCAGTAAACCTCATTTAACCATCAGGATGTGCACATTTGTGACAATTAAATGCACTGCATTGAACATTGCTGCTGACTGAAGTCATGATCTACCCACTTTGCATAATTCAGGGACACTGTCCTTGTGCCTAGCGTACAAAACAACAAATAACAAGACAGCATTCAATGCAAAAAGTGTCTGAACTGTGCGTAAGCAATGTAATCTTGATTTTAGACTTAAAACAGCACTTGATGTGCCCACAGAGGAGGTGACAGCCTAACGGTATTATTGATGGACTGTTAATCCAGAGATCCAGATAAATACTAAGGACCTGGGTTTGAATTCTACTATAGCAGATGGTCATTTCAATAAATATCTGAAATTAAGAGTCAAATGATGATCATGAATTCATTATCGATTGTTAGAAAAGCCCAACTGGTTCACTAATGTCCGTCAGGGAGGGAAGCTGCCATCCTTACCCAGTACGGCCTACATGTGACTCAAGACCCACAGTAATGCTCCCTGGACAATTTGGGATCGGCTTTAAATGCTGACCTACCCAGCAAAACCCCCATCCCATGACTGAATTTAAAAAAAAGAACATGAGCACGACACAACAAATATTTTGTCATTTATTAGTTGGATAAATGATTAAAAGAAAACTTAGAAAAGTAAGGTTGTAAATAGGAAATTGAATGGAAACTCTATGAAATAGATCACAAGAAAATGTGTCATGGAACTAACGAAAACATCACTAGAACAGCATGGAATGTAAATGAGAATGCCAGAGGACATGAAAGGTTGCAGAAATGTTATAAAGCTTATTGAATATAGTGACAGAGTCCTGCATTGTGTCCTGATGCACAATCAAATGATGTACAATTTTTGGTGCAAAATGGTCAAACGATCATCCAGGATATTACAGACCTGTCAGCTTGATAGTTAGAGTATAAGAATTGGAGCCATTTATTTAGAGGTCACTCACAAGCATCCGTTGAATGTTGAAATGTAAGTGAGGTTTAAAAAGTAAGATGCATTCTTCCAGAAATAAAACAGAGAAGCAAATGTAATTGCTATAATTTATTTCAAACTTTAGAATCCACTTACAAAGATACCCTGCAAATGAGTTATGACTAAAATATACACAGACTAGGGAATTTAAAAATTAAAATGAGAGGCATTTTAAGACAGCAGGATGCTAGGTTTTTTCATAAGAACTGAAAGCTTTTAAAATATAATCCATGAAATCATCAGCTATTCATATGACTTTAGCCCCTGAAGCAGGTAAATGCTATTGTTATTAAGCCAATTGCAGAGATAATATCTCACTCTGGAGCATTTCTGAATGGCGTCATTATGGAACTAGTAAAGTAATATCTAAAAAGCCTAGTGTTGGACGGACTTTTGCAAATTGTGTAGAGGGAGGAACTGAAATGGTTTTGGGTGAAAATAGATATTGCTTCCTCACAAATGATTGCAAAACAATGATGCAAAATTGTTATCATTAAAATGTGTCGATGGAAAAGACCTAGTCATCAAGACTATGTTCTATATACCAAATATGGCCAACTCGTACCACCATGGACACGTTTATTCCAGCTTCCCTGGCAGCCACCTAAAATTGGTATTAGGTCCTTGTTTATGTTCACGAAGGGTCACACTGCTGTCATAGGACCTTTTCCAAAGGTTAAATTGATCTGACTGCAGATGGTAACAAATAAGCTGCAGTCAATAGCCAGGTTGTTGTGTGCTTACACAGTGACCATTAAAAGGGCCAATGGAAATAGTGACTGAAAAGATACTCAGATAAAAGCAAAATACTGCAAATGCTTCAAATCTGAAATAAAAAACTGGAAGTGCTGGAGAAACTCAGCAGCTCTGGCAGCATCTGTGCAGAGAAAGCAGAGTTAATGTTTCAGGTCCAGTGCCAATCACAATCAATTCTGAGGAATGGTTGCTGGACCTGAAACATTAACTCCACTTTCTCTCTCCACAGATGTTGCCAAAACTGCTGAGTTTCTCCAGTAATTTCTGTTTTTGTTGGTGATTTACCAGTGAAGGTTAATAGGTACAAATTGCCACGGATAATTTGGTGTTGGGAGGAGCCATTGTGAAAGCACTTCCAGACATAATGGCTTCGGAAACAACCACTAAGGGAAAGACCTTCTGCTCGCCGTGGTGGTGAACTTGGAGATGGGAAGGCCATTTAATAAAATGCAATGGTGTTGTACTTGAACCTTGTAATCTACCCAACTCCACCAAAATTACTGTTTGAGTGGAAAGGCCTTTGGTTGTCCTTTCTCCAGTCAATTAACGATTACTTTCAATTAAAGGCACTGAACAACAGACTCGACTGCGGAACGGGGTGGGACCCACTGAGAGACACACTTTTGCTCTTGCTGCTGAATGTCCTGTAGTCCCTTCCCTGTGTTCTCTACCCTACAAAGCCAAGCCTTCACCCTCTCCTGCCACGCTCCTTACCTGTGACCTCAGTTACTGCAAAACATGGGATTTCAGTGAGTGTTCTCTCAAGAGAAGCCAGCACCTGCCCCCAACCCCCACCACCCCCACAATAATGCTATTGGGCATAAGACCTGCCAGCTTCTGTTTAGCCAGCAGCTTGCTCATAGCGTGTCGTCTGCCCCCAGAGACTTGATTCCAAAGAAGGTGAGCTAGTAGCCTGCCCTTACTGCCTGAGTGACCTGTGGTGATCCTTCCTGAAAAGAGGCAATGCTGGTCTCTTATTGACTCACCAGCCAGCAGAGCAGACACCCGTTAATTGAAGATTCCAACTGAGGTTTAATCAGGAACAGCTTCAATGATTCATTGTCAGAATTTATCTCCTCTTGTGAGGAAGAATTTGCTTATAGTGCCTTATTCTTTCAAGCAGCTGATCTGTCATGTGAGAATTGCAATTAGGAACTCTGTGGGCGGCACGGTAGCACAGTGGTTAGCACTGCTGCTTCACAGCGCCAGAGACCCGGGTTCAATTCCCGCCTCAGGCGACTCTCTGTGTGGAGTTTGCACATTCTCCCCGTGTCTGCGTGGGTTTCCTCTGGGTGCTCCGGTTTCCTCCCACAATCCAAAAATGTGCAGGGGTTAGGTGAATTGGCCATGCTAAATTGCCCGTAGTGTTAGGTGAAGGGGTAAATGTAGGAGAATGGGTTTGGGTGGGTTACGCTTCGGCGGGTCGGTGTGGACTTGTTGGGCCGAAGGGCCTGTTTCCACACTGTAAGTCATCTAATCATCTAATCTGTAAGTCATCTAATCTGTATCGCATCCCTCTATGGAATTGCTTCTTTCTATAAATGTTTGCAATGTTGCCATCCATAGAACAGTAAAATTGAATGCAGCTAGTTTCTACCCTCATCGCAGTATGCTATGAAGGTGTAGGAGTGTTCTGTACCTTTAAGAAATTTAAAATGAGCAGAACTACCTGCTAGTTCTGAACAAGATACAATGTAACCTTTTGGTCCAGCAGCTAGAGGAGCTAGTTGCCTGGAGACAAAAACAAATTTGAATTAGGTCAATTAGTTTAACTTTTACCCCCAAAAATACCAAACTCCAATCAAGTTTGAATTTAGTATATTGACAATCTTAAAATCCAATGACACAATCCGATGCTTTGGGGGTATAAGACTGGGAAAACGTGAACAGCTGGGGGAGAACTGCCAAAAGACCAACAGATGTAGGCTGCTAGTAAGAACTCTGTGACAAGAACTCTAGCGAAGGAGTTTGCACAGAGAAAAATATCGACATCAACCTGGAGAGCAAATCTACAGAGAAAGATACAAAGGGAAGATTTGATTGAAGCCTGATTTTGAAATTTATATTTTTGGTAAATCTTAATTGAGAGTTTTATTGGACCAGTACTATAGAAGGGAAAGTAAAAGATAGGTTAGAGGAAGGAGTTGTAAATAATTGCTAGTTAATTATTCTCTGTTATAATTCAAGAAATAACATTATTAATTTTTACTTTAAATAGTTCTTGGCTGCTCAAATTATCACAGATTTCTGCACGGGATAAATCTTTTCTGTGACGCTGGTTTAAATTAAGCAGGAGGATTTACCCCACGACATAATAGTTTGGGGACTCTTCATAGGGATTTGAACTGGTTTAGGCAGATTTGAATAGATTTGGGGGTATGAAAAATACCAGCAGATTTAAACACTTGCAGGTTAGTGTCCTAGATCTTTAAATAAAAGGTAGGTGAGACAATTAAGAGAAATGGCTCTTAAAATTACTAAAGAGGTTCTGGGATTTGATGATGATTCTCAAATTTGCCAAGAAAGTTTAGAAGGGAAGAAAAAGGCCATACTTTTAGAATTAGCAAAGAAGTTAGATTTGGGTTTAACCAAGGACATAAGTAAAGCTGAAATTGTCAGGGAATTACTGAAACAATTAGGTGTGTTAGAGAAACAGACAAGTGCAGTAGCGGTAGAAAAACTTAAATTACAATTGAGGAAAATGGTGTTAGAAGATAAACAAAGAGAGAGAGGGAAGGAAAATGGAGAGAGAAGGAGAGAGAGATAAAAGAGAGAGAAGGCTCTTAGCTGAGCAGAAAGAGAGCGAATTTGAACTTGAGAAGCTGCAACTTAGTCAGCAAAGTCAAGTTAACAGTATAGAGATTAAAAGAGAAGGTAGTGATATATACAAATATGTCAAAACTCTGTCACATTTTGATGAGAAAGATGTTGAAGCCTTCTTTATTTCATTTGAAAAACTGGCGAGGCAGATGGAGTCGTCCAAGGGTTTATGGGTAATGCTAGTTCAGACTAAACTGGTAGGCAGAGCTAGTGAGGTATTTGCTGCACTGTCAGATGAGGGGTCAAGAGATTATGAAGAGATTAAACAAGCTATTTTAAGTGCTTTTGAATTGCTACCAGAAGCATATAGACAGCAGTTCAGAAACATAAAGAAGGAACCAGGTCAGACTGATGTTGAGTTTGAAAAAATTAAACATCGTCATTTTGATAGATGGGTGTGAGCCCTAAAAATAGATAAGAGCTTTGAGGCTCTAAGAGAGATTATTCTGCCGGAGGAGTTTATAAACTCACATCTAGAAATGATAAGAATTCACATGGAGGAACAGAAAGTTCAGGAAGTGAGAAGGGCAGCAGAATTAGCAGATGAGTACATGTTGGTGCATAAGACACGCTTCCAGCCAGAATTTCATCCTGTGAGGGATAGAAGTTGGGAGAAGGGTAGATCCTACACTGTGAAACAAAGAGTAGAGAGCACTGATAAGAATTTAGCACAGGATAACAAAGAAGTCCGAGAGGGTGGAAAGAAGATGAAAGGGCTCAGATGTTTCCACTGTGGTAAAGTGGGTCACGTAAAGTCACAGTGCTGTTCATTAAAGAAAGGTGCTATAGGAAAAGGTGTGGTAATGAAGCGAAACCAGTGGCATTAGTGAAGGTAGTAAAGGACACCCTGAGAATTGCTGAGGAGCTGCAGGAGAGTGCACAGCCTAGGCAAGGCCTGGATCTGGAGTTAGTACCTGATCTCTACAAAGAATTTGCCTCTGTGGGTAAAGTCAGAAAGAACAAGGGGAGAAGGACAAGAAGTTATAATTTTGAGTGATACAGGATCTAACCAGTCACTAATAGTAAGAGATGAATGAATATGCACTCTTTCTGATCTGTTACCCGAGGGTGTGGTAATTTGTGGGACAGATGGACAGACATTTAGCGTTCCCCTATGTAAAACCAGGTTGGAGTGCCAACTCAAAACTGGGGAAGCTACAATGGGAATGATGGACAGTTACAGGAATTCAGTTTGTTCTTGGGAATGATTTGGCAGGATCCAAGGTGAGAGTGAGACCCCCATTAGATTAGATTAGATTAGATTAGATTAGATTAGATTAGATTACTTACAGTGTGGATTACTAATAGATTACATGTTGTAAAGAAGCCCAAAGAAGACCAAGAAACTGAGGAGTTAAAACAGAAATATCCTGGTATTTTCCCAGACTGTCTGATAACCAGATCCCAATATCATGAGTCACAGCACAAAGTGAAAAATAAAGAGAAAGATGAAGGAGTTGAGGATCAGTTAGCGGATACCCTGTTTGATGTAATGGTGCAGGAAAAACCTGAATAAGCAGATGGTCAGATAGAAGTGTTTAGTCCTGAAAGACGAAGAGACTTGCAACAGCAAGGCAAGACAATAGAAGATATATATGTGGATGTATACTCCGAAAAGGAGGCAGAGAATATTCTGGAGGGTAATTATTGGAAAGATAGAATCCTAAGGCAGAAATGGAGACGAAAAAAGGTTAGTGCAGAATACAAATGGGCTGAAGTACATCAGATTGTATTGCTGGCAGAGTACAGACAGGAGGTGTTACAGATAGCACATAAACCACCTGTAGGAGGTCATCCAGGGGTATAAAAGACTCAGGCTAAAACACAAAAACATTTTATTGTCCTGGAATGCACAAGGATGTTGTTAACTTTTGCTGAACGTGTCATACATGCCAGATAGTAGGTCAGCCACAGGCGGTAATAAAACCAGCACCTTTGTTGCCAATTTCTGCATTTGAAGAACCTTTCACACGGGTTATAATTGATCGTGTAGGTCCTCTCCCGAGAACTAAAAGTGGGAACCAGTACTTGTTAACCATAATGGATGTGTCTACCAGATTTCTGGAGGCAATTCCATTACAGAGTATCAAGGCAAAAAGGGTAGTAGAGGAGTGAGTAACTTTCTTCACACGGTGTGGGCTACCCAGAGTGATTCAGTCGGACCAAGGTCAAATTTTACTGCCTGGCTGTTTAAGGAGGTTATGGATAGCTCAGGTATACAATACTTTAAATCCAGGGCGTATCATCCTGAATCCCAGGGAGCTTTAGAAAGGTGGCATCAGACCTTGAAGACCATGTTGAGAGCATAATGTCAGGATTACCTGAATGAATGAGATAAAGGATCCCATTTGTATTGTTTGCCATTAGAGATGTCCCAACCGAATCTACTCAGTTCACTCCCTTCGAGTTAATATTCGGGCATGAAGAAAGAGGCCCTTTGAAATTAATTAAAGAAACATTGACAGGACCAAAGTTGGAGATTTCACACTTAGGTTATGTATTGGAAGTGAGGGAGAGAGTAAATCGAGTAGGTGAGTTAGCTAAACAGCACCTAAAGGGGGCACAGTATAGAATGAAACAGGTGGCAGATAAAAGCTCTGAGACTGGACGTTTTCCCAAAGGGATGTCATGTTAGTGATGTTACCAGTGATAGGAGATTCCTTCAAAGCCAGGTCTAGTGGTCCCGAACAAATTGAGAAAAAGTTGAGTCAGGTGAACTATCTAGCAAAGATGCCAGATAGAAAAGAAAGGCATTGGGTATGTCATGTGAACATGTTGAAAACATATCATATTGAAGAGAAAGAACTGGATAAATGCCTGCATAGTGAGGAATCAAATCCAGATTATGTGGATTTTGAAGTGCCTCAAAATAGATTGAAAAATAAAGAAGTCCTTGAGGAGTAGGATAGGTTAGTAAGTTATCTGTCTCAGGAGCATAGAACACAGTTGAAAGGCTTTCTTTGGCTCAAAGCATGAAGTTCATTACTGACGTTAGTGTAATTGGAGTGAGAGAATTTGTTTCTACAAAATAAATTTATCATTATTCATAAATTTCTGTGTAAAATCAGCGGTCAACAGATGCAATACCCCTCAGATTAAGGGATAGACGTGCTTATAAGAGGGTCTCTCATTCACCCACTCTCATTCAGTGGAAGAGATGCAACATGTATGAAGGGAAAACTGACAGGAATGTGAACTCAATTGCCCAGAGTACCTTGGTCAAAGCATCACATAGAACATACAATGTAGAAACAGGCCATTCAGCACAACTAGTCTATGCTTCACATGAGCTTCCTTTCACCCTACATCATCTCACCCTATGTGCATAACTTTATATTCATTTACACCCTTATACCTTTGTCTAGCTCTTCTGTTGAAGCTTTTTCACTATTACTAACTGGGTTTTAAAAAAAGATTCTTAGAAAGCACCTTCCAACCCGTGACCGCTACCATTTAGAAAGGCAAGGGCAGCAGGTGGAAACATGGGAACATCATCATGCGCACGTTTCTTCAACCACAAACTGTCCAGTCTTGTAATACATCTATGTTCCTTTTGTGTCACTGGGCCAAAATCCTGCTTTTTCCTCCCTACAGCACCTGGACTGCTGGGTCAACCTACAGCACCTGGACTGCAGTGGTTCATGAGCTCAGCTCACCGCCATCCTCTCAAAGGGCAACTAGGGACAGGCAATAAATTCTGGCCCAGCCAGGAACACCTATATCCCACAAGTGAATTTTAAAAAGCACAAGTTTCTCCTGTATTCCCTTTTGGATTTATTAGGATTATCTTAAATTTATGATCTCTAATTTTTGTTTGCTCCAAATCCAAAGATGTGAATTGGCCATGCTAGATTGCCCGTAGTGTTCAGGGATGTGTAGGTAGGTGCATTAGTCAGGGGTGAATGTAGAGTGATAGAGTAGGGGAATGGATTTGGGTGGGTTACTCTTCGGACGGTAGGTGTGGATGTATTGGACCGAAGGGCCTGTTTTCACACTGAGTGGAATCTATGATTCCCCATTATCAAAATTTGTTACTTCAGTATAAGGACATATGTAAGAATCACTTGGGGAGGATTAACACTATTGTAAATGAAGTAGACATAGGGAATACTTCTCTGATAAAACAACACCCCTATTGGCTTAATCCTTTCAAAGCCAAACAAGTCCAGGTGGAGGTGGAGGTCATGCTTGACGAGGACATCATTGAACCAGGCCAGAGCGAGTGGAGTTTCCCGATTGTCTTATTTCCCAAACCGGGTGGGACTCAACAATTCTGTGTGGTTTATTGGAAGGTCAACAGTGTTACAAAATTGGACTCTTATTCAAATCCTAGATTGGAGGACTGTATCAAGAAAGTCGGACAAGCCAGTTACATCACCAAGTTGGACCTAATGCGTGGTTACTGGCAGGTACCTTTATTAAAGAAATTTCTGTGTTTGTAATCCCAAATAGGCTATATCAGTTTAAAATGGAATGAAAAATGCACCCGCCATATTCCAAAGACTCATGAACAGAGTTGTGACTGGGTTAACAAATTGTGCAGTCTATTTGGATGATGTAGTGATCTTTAGTAAGTCCTGGAAAGATCACATGGTACACTTGGCAGATCTCTTTGAACAGCTTTGAGAAGCAAAAATGGTGATAAATTTAAATAAAACTACATTCGTGAAAGCAGAGATGCATTCTTGGGACATAACATCAAGTCATGGAAGATTGGCCCCATGGAACGCAAAGACGAAGGCCATCGAGGAATTTCCATGACCAATCTTGAAGAAAGAGTTGCTTTAACTCTTAGGGCTCAGTGGATTCTATCAGAAGTTTGTTCCAAACCACAGCAGTGTATTGGCACCATTAGCTGAATAAGAACACAAAGTTTCTGTGGACAGAACAATGCCAGGAGACATTCAATGATTTAACTCAATATTAACCATCAAACCAGTTTTAGCTACACTAAACCTTTAAAATCTTTTAAAGTTGGCATCGATCAAGTGACATAAGAGTTGGAGCTGTACTGCTACAGAAAGATGAGGATGGGATTGAACTACCAGTTGGTTACTTTTCGAAGAAACTCAACATCCACCTGAGGAAATACCCCATGATCAAAATAGAACTATTGAATTTGGTACTGGCCTTACAAAATTTTAATGTGTATGTCATGAGTAATGTGTTGGAGACTGTTGTGTACACGGATCCCAATTCTCTTACATTCTTAGGACACTTTAAAGACAAGAATATGACACTATTTCATTGGAGTCTTATGTTACAGACTTTTAAGTTAAAAATCGTAAATGTTGCGGGTCATAAAAATGTAATTATGGATGTGTTATCACGGATTTAACTGATAAAGTTTAGATGCGATTTGTATTAATTTGATGTTTTATATATGTGTATATCGGAAGACATTAAGGTGTACAATGTAACCTTTTGGTCCAGCAGCTAGAGGAGCTAGTTGACTGGAGACAAAAACAAATTTGAATTAGGCCAATCAGTTTAAATTTTACCCCAAAAAATACCAAACTCCAATCAAGCTTGAATTTAGCATATTGATAATATTAAAAATCAATGTCACAATCCGATGCTTTGGGGGTATAAGACTGGGGGAAATGTGAATAGCTGGGGGAGAACTGCCAAAAGACCAACAGATGTAGGCTGCTAGTGAGAATCTGTGACAGGTACCTGTCTAGTGAAGGAGTTTGCATAGAGAAAAAATCGACATCAACCTGGAGAGCAAATCTACAGAAGAAGATACAAAAGGAAGATTCAACAGCTGCTTGATTTTGAAATTTGAATTTTTGGTAAATCTTAATCGGGAGTTTTATTGGACTAGTATTATAGAAGGGAAAGTAAAAGATAGGTCAGAAGAAGGAGTTGTAAATAATTGTTAGTTAATTATTCTCTGTTATATTTTAAGAAATAAAGTTGTTAATTTTTACTTTAAATAGTTCTTGGCTTCTTGAATTTTCATAGATTTCTGCATGGGATAAATCTTTTCTGTGTTGCTGGGTTAAATTAAGCAGGAGGGTTTACCCCATGTTGTAACAAGTATATGCTGATTACAATATACCTACAAATGATTAACAGATATTTTTGCAAGAAGAACAATTTTACATAATGTGCATTCACTACTTACCATGATCCCTTATTAACTGGTGAACCTAAAGTCCAAAGAAATGTTTGAAAATCATTTTAGGTTGCAAGTGAATTACTTTCAATGGTAATTAATTTCAAACATATTTTCCAACCTGTTTATTGATGTTGGAATGCAGTTTTGAAAATTCCTGGGACATTACATAACACAAGCAAACATTATAATTAATTAAGAATTAGGATAAAGCGAACAGTATTTCATTAAACATTTCATTTTCCCATTCCACTATGTTACACATCTACAATCATATGAAGAGTGCATTTGTGTCCCATTAACACTCAGGAATTGTTGAACTGAAACAGGTGATGTTGTATTAATATTCTGACAATCATTTTGGGAATACATAGGCTGAATTCGCAACATGTTATGCAAATCATTGCATACTGACAGAACCTGGATTTTCTAGGAAATTTCTGAACAGAATTTTGCCAATACTTACATTGCTTCATGTCAGAACTTAAAGGCTGATTTTAATGAAGAGTGGGAGTCAGGCTTTTCAGGAATTATAGCAACAGGCAAGTCATCATGTGCCCCACAGCATTGGGCTTAACTCCCTTGTGACTTCAACTCAGACCTCATCCTGTGCCCTGACACCAAATTCCCGCCCAGTCTCAGTGGAAATGGTAGCACTGACAGCAGCCAGGAGTTACAATAGGTGGAAGGCATGATCAGCCTGCAGAAGGCATGATCAGCATGAGGACATACAGAAACATCCTCTGGCAAGGTAACTCATGATGCATGAGTGAAAATTAGCAAATTTACTAATTAGAAACACTAACATTCAGGTTATCCTTATGAGATCAATGAGAAGTATCTGCCCCTTTCTGGCTCAGAGAGAATTCTCAAAAATATCTGTAGGAAACAGTTACATATGCCTCCCACAACTAGAATCTCAGGCATAGTGTATAGTACTTTGAAAACTGCAATGTACATTCTGTTCACAACTAACATACTATATGAGCAAAATAAGTCTGGTAGAGTTTGCAGAAGTAGTTTAACAAACGGAAATTATTGTTTGCCCTTGTAATTTTAATAAACGTCTTAAGCATTTATCTATGCCAAGAACTTGAAATCAAGGGGCAGCAAATTTGAGACAGTGCAGGGTTTCATTTGTACCATGGCTAAAATATTGAGTATATTTCAGTGTCATTTTGGGATATGGCATTGCCATTTAAATTAGGTCCTCACCACTTTGGGGATAGATGGTGTTCAAACATTTAAAAATCCAGGTGGGTGGGATGGTTGGAATGCATTTAGAAAAATAATACAACTTGGGTCCCCTCACACCTCCATGTTAATCCTGCCTCCCACACCAATGTGGGGGAAGGGGTTAAAACATAGACTTAAGGTTACGCATTTGAAAACTTGCCCAGAAATCTAACTCCATTTAAATATTATGTATCCAGATGTTCTTCTTAAATCTCAATTTGTGAAGTTTAGGAAAATCATATTGTCTGTTAAATCTGAAGGACAAGAGTGCTAAGGCAAAGTGCAACTTATAGTTCGTGAAATTCATCATTTTCATTGTTTCTCAAGATTTGTGGTTTCCATATAGAGGCGCATCTCTTTCCACATGTCATATATAACACACCAATCATTTTTGCTGGTTTACTGACCTATTCTCTTGAGGAAATGTTCAAAAACATTTCTCCCCAGTTCCCAAATCAAATCTGTAGAATATTTCTCCAGTCTGTGTTGATATAGTTCAATCATAAAAGTTTGGTTTCCATGGTTCCCCAGAGCCCGTGATATCCGTGAAGTATATAATTAACTTTCTCAAGAATGAGTTGGATTAATATTTACTGTGCATGGCCTACGTTCAAAAATAGTCTTTTTTTATCCATATTTTCAGGAGACAGGTTTTAAAGTTTGATTTGACAACTGTTCTTGCTCACCGTCCAATTTCATTAACATATTGAACCCTATTTGTTCAGGCCTGTATATCCTCTTAATGCATTGATGTAATTGTGAAACTCAAATGCTAGAATAATGAGCAAATCCACTGAGGTTGCACATCTGTTACAGAGGTTCACTTGAAAGTGGACGAATCAGAGGAACATGGTATAAAATTTAGATAGTTTGTCTTTTTTTTGCCAACTAGAAATGTATTTAAACTCCAAAATGGTATCTTTGGCATGAACACGCTGTTTTCGGGTAATGCAAGCTGTACACCATCTTGGTGAAAGCATTAGTGTAAAGCATATGTTCCGAGTAAGCAGAGCAGAGTATCATTTAGCTCCAGTAATGTCCTCTCTTAACACCACATTCACACCCTGTAGATAAGGCAACCACTACTTAAAGGAATGAACAACGATTTATTGATTAGTTGGTGGATTATTTCTTCTGACAATTGCTTTAATTTTTCTCTGTTTGGTGCTTTGTATAGTTGGTTAAAGTTGCAAAGATCTACAAGGAATGGTGTAGAATATGCACAAGGAATTTTTGCTAATTTCAAGGCTCTGACTTAAACCTATTCCTCCCAGATATGAACGTACTCCCCTTAAAATAGTACCTAACTTGAAAAATAAATCAATAGTATGGTGCCTGAAAAGTACAGCAGGTCAGGCAGCATCTGAGGAGCAGGAGAGTAGACATTTCGGGCATAAGCCCTTCATCAGCCCTTTTGTCCGAAACGTCGATGCTTCTGCTCCTTGGATACTGCCTGATCTGCTGTGCTTTTCCAGCACCACACTCTCGACTCTGATCTCCAGCATCTGCAGTCCTCACTTTCTCCTAACTTGAAAATTAACCATAGATCACCCGGGACAGGACAAAGTGCTGAAAGGAGGAGGAGAAAATAAAGGAAGCAGGAATCTCTGCAAGAGGTCATATTCACATCAAGAGCAACTCTTCTATCTGAACCTCAGTGAGAAACTAAGTACAATGTCTACACTTCAGTAAGGAGCCACTCACTGCCATCTGCTTCAATGATAACCTCAAATCAGGTGAAGGACTGGCATTGCCAGGGACTGTGCTGATGAACTTCTGTATAACTGGCTCCTTCCAGTTGGAGATGGAGATATTCGCAACACATTAAAGTCTGCCATCCAGATTTGCATAGACAGATTTCCTAAGGCTGTCTATTCATTGAGAGCTCATTACATTTCAACTTCTCTTGCCAGGGAGAGATGGAATTTAATCTCGATAAGTGCAAGGTGATGCATTTTGGGAGGTCTAATAAAGGAAGGACATACTTGATGAATGGTAGGCCCCTAGGGAGTACTGAAGAACAAAGGAACCTTGGTGTACAAGTCCATAGGTCCCTGAAGGTGTCAGCACGGGTAGACAGGGTGGTGAGAAGGCATATGGGATGTTTGTTTTCATTAGCTGAGGCATAGAATATAGGAAATCTTGTTACACCATTGTAAAACATTGGTTAGGCCCCAGATAGAATACTGTGTACAGTTCTGGTCACCACACTATCAGAAGGATATGATTGCACTGGAGTGGGTGCAGAGAAGATTCACCAGGATGTTGCTTTGGATGAAAAGTGTGTTATAAGGAGGGACTAGATAGGCTGGGTTTGTTTTCCTTGGACTGAGGAGGCTGAGGAGATCTACAGAAGAACACAAAATGATGAGAGGCATAGACAGGGTAGATTGTAAGAGTCCTTTTGCCATAGCAGAAATACTTAAGACAAGAGGGCTTAGTTTTAAGGTGGGATGCAAGTAGCTTAGAGGGGATCTGAGAAAAAATGCACCCAGAGATGATAGAGATATGGAGTGTGTTGCTGGAGAGAGTGGTGGAGGCAAATACTCTCACGACATTTAAGAAGCATCTGGATGAGCACTTAAAACACCAGGGGATAGTCAGCTATGGAACAAGTGCAGGTAAATGGGATTACTGTAGTTTGGTGTTTGTTGGGCGACATGGACATGGTGGGCCGAAGGGCTTGTTTCTAAGTTGTCTGATTCAAGACTCTATGACATGGAAAGATTGCAAGGGTTCTTCATGTTGTAGGGTGCCATTGAATACATGCAACTTACTTTGCAGGTTCTGTGTGCGGACTCAGGCAAAATCAGATTTGAAAAGAATTGTATTCCCTCAAGAACTGACAAAGATACAGTCTCATGCAGCTTGATACCCGGTATCCCAGTTGGGATCATCGTTCGTTCATTCGGTGGAAATTTTCAGTACCAGTTGTGTGAGCCCCCTGACAAACTGAAGACTGATCATTGGTGGTTAAGTGCCACCTACTGACAACATGGCTGATGACACCTGTGGGCAGCCTGTGAACATGTGGCCAGGGAGCATCCAATGCTGCCACATGAAATCTAGCAATCCTAATTGTCAGTTTTGCTGTTGCGGCTTAAGTCTCTTATAAGTTGCATTGAAATTATGCAAATGTGTTTCATGTGGGACCTTTCCAAACAACTGGTAGAGTTTAATTTAGGTAAATGTGAGGTGCTGCATTTTGGGAAAGCAAAGCTTAACAGGACTTATATGGTAATGTCCTCAGGAGTGTTGCTAAACAAAGAGATCTTGGAATGCAGGTTCATAGCTCCGTGAAAGTGGAGTCACAGGTAGATAGGATAGTGAAGAAGGCATTTGGTATGCTTTCCTTTATTGGTCAGAGTATTGAGTACAGGAGTTGGGAAGTTATGTTGCGGCTGTACAGGACATTGGTTCGGCCACTGTTGGAATATTTGCATGCATTTCTGGTCTCCTTCCTATCGGAAAGATGTTACAAACTTGAAAGATTTACAAGGATGTTGCCAGGGTTGGAGGATTTGAGCTACAGGGAGAGGCTGAACAGGCTGGGGCTGTTTTCCCTGGAGCATTGGAGGCTGAGGGTGACCTTATAGGGGTTTACAAAATCATGAGGGGCGTGGATAAGATAAATAG
Source organism: Chiloscyllium plagiosum (assembly GCF_004010195.1). Taxonomy (NCBI): domain Eukaryota; kingdom Metazoa; phylum Chordata; class Chondrichthyes; order Orectolobiformes; family Hemiscylliidae; genus Chiloscyllium; species Chiloscyllium plagiosum. The sequence continues at coordinate 54,976,272 of NC_057722.1, read as the reverse complement.
ACAAAGTCTTTTCCCTGGGGTGGGAGAGTCCAGAACCAGAGAACATAGGTTTGGAAGTATATCAGCATTCCTTCTGTGTCGCTGGGTGAAACTTCTGAAACTCCCTAACAGCATGTAGGTCTACCTACACCAAGAGAACTGCAATAATTCAAGAAGATAGCGGACCACTAGCTACTTTTGGGAAACTAGGAATGGGAAATAATTGCTGGCACAGTCGACAGTGCCCACTTCCCATGAATGAATTTTAAAAATTACGAGAGAATGTTGGTTATTGAGCAGGATTGAAAGGTTGAAAAGAATGTAAATGGTGTGTGTGTGTGTGGGGATGGGGGTGGGGGGTAGGTGGAGGGAGAAAAGAAAAATCTAAGAGACTTTGGAACTTTCAGGAAGCTATTTAAAAGATGGAAAGAGTAACAAATCTGAATCTGTGAATAGCTTCCCAAAGAACAGGTATAAATTACCCAACATTCAGAGGGATGAACATACAACAGTGAGTTAACATCAGAGGAACAGAAGGTAGGAGCGGTGAGAATAAATTTAGGAGTTCTTTCAATTTGCTGTGGAAACAAGCTGACAATTTTTGGGCAACTGTTACAACCCACTTCAGAAGCCAAAAAAGAGACTGGGAGTCAAGTGATTCAGAGCACAAGCGTAAGTACTAAGCAGATAATTAAAATGATGCAAACAGCCCTCATCAAAATGGTTTTGTTAGGAAGGTAAGTACGAACAGGGCAGGACCTGCTGGAAGCAAATCAGTCTTCATCAGACCAGGCCCAGACTGCCTGTATTTTGACTAACTAGCCAGAGATACAAGTTTAAATTATTCTGCATTGCTTTCAAATGTAAGAGTTTAGCAATAAAACTGTTCGATTTATGGTGAAATTGTGTCAATTGCGATTTGCAGTCTCTGGAACATTGCATGGAACATGACAGAGAGATATTTGAAACTGAGAACAATTATATGGAGGCACCTACAGTGCATTGATGGCAGAAACTGAGCATGTTGTGAAATAATAAAGGTTAACGTGGAGAAGCCTGCAAAGAGATGACGTGGAAAATCAAACTCCTGAGCGAAGGAGAAAGGAGAACATGAGTTTCAGCGATGAGAGAGAAAAGATTGGGGAGAATTACAATGTATCTCTGAGAGAAAAGAGTGCTTTGAGTTACACATGGGTTAAAAAACTCAGTTCACATTTAAACCCATTGGCATAAGTAAGCACCATCAAATTCATCCTGAGCAGACAACTACATGTTGATGGATTTGGATGGAGGAACAACATTAGTCAAAAAGAATGTCTTCCCTTTTGCAGATGTGAAGTAAATAAAATTTGAACTCATTTGTAATTTGACGTCGGACAGACAATATAATAAGATCAAAAGTGTGGCGTTGGAAAAGCACAACAGGTCAGGCAACATCCGAGGAGCAGGACAGTCAACATTTCGGTCATAAGCCCTTCATCGAGAATGTCAATACTGTCAGTCTTAGTGTGATAGAGGCAAAATTGCAGAAAAATGACTAAGATCGTATCAAAACTGGGCAACGGACAACTGGGCAATGGATAACTGAAACATTCTCTTTGGATCATGCAATTTCTATAAAAACAATGGCCATGGGGCTTAAGCTTTGGCATAGAATGGATTCATTTAAGTTCAGGTAGAAGTACTCAGAAAATATTAAACCAGCAAGAGAAATATGAGCTGGAGTTGACAATTTTATTGTTGAGATCAGAGTGTTGCTGGAAAAGCACAGCAGGTCAGGCAGCATCCAAGTGAAGGGCTTTTGCCCGAAATGTCGATTTTCCTGCTCCTCGGATGCTGCCTGACCTGCTGTGCTTTTCCAGCAACACTCTGATCTAAACTCTGGTTTCCAGCATCTGCAGTCCTCACTTTTACCTAGTTAATTTTAATGTTGAGCCACCTCCACCTTTTAACAGGATCGTGACTTTCTACTCCAACTTCACCTTCTGATACTACTCTCAAATCCAATAATTTCCTTTTTAACCGAAAACTATCAAACGAAAACACAATGGGAGGAGAAAGTACTGAGGCAAGAATACAATGGCAGTGCAATCATATCTCATTCTGGTTTTGCAGGTATATGGCTGCGAAAAGAAAAGAAGCAAAAAACGAGATTAAGATATTTTTGTCGGGTTTGTGAAGCACTATCCAACAAATTAATGAGAGGAGTGGCCCCATTGATAACCAAGAGCTCACCATCTATCTGAGTGTGGATATAATAGCAGAAAAGGTCAGTATGACAAGTGTCGTCTTGGATGTTTCATCTTGCTTCTGTATTTTGTGACAGATTGAGAGCAAGTGAAACAATTAATTCCTGTTCATTCATTCATATGTGATGATATTTATCTGAGAAAGAGCACAACAAAAAGAGCAGCACAAAGAAGGGGGAAGTGCTGGCAAGAATTGAGTCATAATTCAAACACGAAGTGGATGCCTAGATTTCAATAATCCCGTATTTGGATTTACAACTTAAAAAATAGCTCATTTACATCAGGCATCCTATTGCTGACATAATTGTGACGAAGGAAGCCAGTCAATGGTCTTTTTACATTTTAAAATCTTGACTAGAAACTTGCCGACTATCTGATTGCACATTTTTTGTAACTTACTTTCAGTGCAATAAGAGCATAAGTTTCATGGTTTCTAGTCTCTAAATCCACTGCTCTTATTTTGATATATGGCATCATGTTCCCAGCAACATCAGCATGAGCACACATAAAAACATTGTGTTCAGTTCTGGTCACTTCTTTATAGGAAGGATGTGGAAGCTTTAGAGAGGTTGCAAAGGAGATTTACCAGGATGCTGCCTGGACTGGAGGACATGAATTATGAAGAAAGATTGAGGGATCTAGGGCTTTTCTCACTGGAGCAAAGAAGGATGAGAAGTAACTTGATGGAGGTGTACAAGATGATGAGGCATAAATAGAGTGAATAGTCAGAGACTTTTTCCCAGGGCAGAAATGGCTACCATAAGGGGGCATAATTTTAAGGTGATTTGAGAAAGGTTTAGGGGAGATGTCAGAGGTAGTTCTTTACGCAGAGAGTGGTGGTTGCATGGAATGGACTGCCAGCGGTGATAGTAGAGTCAGAGACATTAAGGACATTTAAACGACTCTTGGATAGGCACATGGAAGATAATAAAATGAAGGGTATGATAAGACCATAAGACCATAAGACCATAAGACATAGGAATAGAAGTAAGGCCATTCGGCCCATCGAGTCCACTCCGCCATTCAATCATGGCTGATGGGCATTTCAACTCCACTTACCCGCATTCTCCCTGTAGCTCTTAATTCCTTGTGACATCAAGAATTTATCAATCTCTGCCTTGAAGACATTTAGCGTCCCAGCCTCCACTGCACTCTGCGGCAATGAATTCCACAATTCACCACCACTCTCTGGCTGAAGAAATGTCTCCGCATTTCTGTTCTGAATTTACCCCCTCTAATTCTAAGGCTGTGTCCACGGGTCCTAGTCTCCTCGCCTAACGGAATCAATTTCCTAGCATCCACCCTCTCCAAGCCATGTATTATCTTGTAAGTTTCTATTAGATCTCCCCTTAACCTTCTACACTCCAATGAGTACAATCCCAGGATCCTCAGCCGTTCCTCGTATGTTAGACCTACCATTCCAGGGATCATCCGTGTGAATCTCCGCTGGACACGCTCCAGTGCCAGTATGTCCTTCCTGAGGTGTGGGGACCAAAACTGGAGACAGTACTCCAAATGGGGCCTAACCAGAGCTTTATAAGAGTAGGATAAAAGGTCAGCATATCATCGAGGGCTGAAGGGACTGTACTGACAATATTGACATTCTTGATGAAGGACTTATACCCGAAATGGAAGGCTTCAGAATGAGTACAATCCAACTCCCCTAAGGCCATTACCCAGCAGAAATGGATTCCCATCTACAAATGTGACCAAAGATTGTTGGCAACCTGATGCTATAGTTGAAATTCACCAAAAGGCAGCAAGTCAGTTGGAACCAAAACATTTTAACATCAGAAAGAGGTATGAAAGATATTTATGAGATTTATTAATTCGACTTACATTGTGTTTAAAAAATGAAGGCATTATTTTCCTTTGAGTCAGTCAGTATCAACCCTCATTAAGCCGCAACATTGATTAATATGTAATAAAAACAAGATATCTTGACACTATGAAGTGATAACCTGATTTTTCTTTCTGTCTGTATTAACTGATTTTATGTTTAATTCTAAATAAAAACAAGAACTATGGATGCTGTAAATCAGAAACAAAAACAAAAATTGCTGGAAAAGCTCAGCAGGTCTAGCAGCATCTGTGCAGAGAAATCAGAATTGATGTTTCGGGTCCAGTGACCCTGAAGTTCTGTGGAAGGATCATTGGACCTGAAATGTTAACTGTGATTTCTCTGCACAAATGCTCCCAGACCTACTGAGATTTTCCAGCATTTTCTGTTGTTGTTTACATTTAATTCTGCATTATTGAGTCACCAGTTCAATTTTGGTGCAGAATTGGGGCTCAGTCTGAGCCAGCTTGAGAGCAAATGAACAATTTCTTTGAAAGAATAAACTAGGCCAAGATTCAATTCGCTTTATAGAAATAGCTTACGCAAGCTGAAACATTACACAGCTTGGCAAAACCAATGGCGAGATCTCCATATGGGACAACTCTATACCACGGTTGAATTAAAATTAAAAGTAAACTAACACAGTATGTGCAATTCTGTGTGGTAAAAAGGAAAATGGATAATTACTCAGCTATGAAACAGCAGTTGAATCAGGACTGATCCAATCATCAACTTGACTCGCCAACAGTGAAGCAGATGCTATTTATTTGACTAGCAGAACAACATGCTCTAAACCAAATTAATGCCTGTACCTCTTGCCAGTCTACATTTACTAACAGCTGTTCACTACTACAGATGTCAAAACTGTTTGAAGGGTCATAGCCAAACACAGATACTGATCATTTTCTATCTGGAAATGAGATGTTACAATCAATATATATTCTCAGTAGCTTATAGCCAAGGTTATTATCCAGGGTTAGAAATACAGTCCACACATTGGAAAAATATTATCACTGCTTATCCCTATCTCAGAATCTATCTATCTCAAGCAAGGAAATGTTTGCCTGTTGCATTGGTTTCAGGCATTGGAATTTAATGAAATCTCTTGCTCCAGAAAAATTTTGAAACAGAAGAACTGGAAAGTTATCAAAGGCAATTCATCAGAAGAGAAATCCTACAAATTCTCGTCTTAGTACCAATGAGCATCACATTGCACTATGCATACATCTATTGCATAATTTTTGTTTGGAGTTAATGGTTCTTCCATTTATCTATCCAATATAACTTCTTTTTTATTTCTAAGAATGAGGTGTATTGGCGTTTATTGACCAAACCCTCGAGGAGATAGTACAGACCTGCCTTCTTGAACTGCTGCAGTCCCTATCTTGTTGGTGCATCCAGGGGTCTGCCAGAGAGAGAATTCTAATATTTTCACTCAGCAATGTGATGGAACAGCATTGTAGGTATCACAAGTACTGAACTTGAGCATTGCTGGAAAAAAGACATTTTTGGAAGCTTTTCAATTTGCATTCATCTGGGCAATTTGCAAGAAATACCAAAGGGAAAACAACATTTCTACGATATGAGGGAAGAGTGCAATTTGGTTGAGAAGTGGACACTAATTTGTAGAGGTGCTCCATGGAGAATACAGCTACTAATGATCACTGACAGTCAATTGCCAAGTTTTTTTAACAATTTTAAACAAGGCAAGTTGACTCTGGTTGGTCAAGACATTCTCCTGAGAAATGGCAATGGGAAGATATTGGGCTCCAATTCTAATACCTGATGTTCCTTTATTTCCAAGACCTGTCTCCTTCCAATCTCCAAAAATCTGGTAAAAATCTGGCCTATTAATTCTTTCCTTATGTTTTGAGCTTGGTTCATTTTATCAAAAAAGTGTTCCCTCCATTTAGCCTGCCAATAACATATTTTTGATTACTTTATATTAATAATACCTGCCAAACTGCAATGTTATATATTTCTACAGAAGGGATACACGGTGGAATTGGCAAGGTCATGAACCAACAAATTACTCCCTCTGCTGAATAAATAAAATGGTCAAGCTGAATAATTTATTAGTGTTCTGAAGGTGGTTTGATCATGTACACAGACCATCTGTGATGGATGTAGCTATTTTGTTAATTATTTAAATTGGTTGTATGAATAATTAATGGTAAGGCAACAGTTGGGTATTGTATAAAATAATCAAATTGATTGTGCGTTTATCAGTCCCTGAGCAAAATAATTCCCTAATGATATAATTCGCTGCCAAGCTTGTTTTTTAAAGTTGCTCAGTTGTTCAGCGAAAAATTCTCTGATGATTCGTATGAGTTATGTCTTTCAGTACATCCTTGTACCTTACTAAGGAGCAAAATACAACCATTGCAACTGTTTTTTAAACACTTCCAGTGTTTTTGCCTCCATCATATTCTGCAATAAATGTATTGATCATTTTGCAGCAGTGTGCTGACATGACCTGCAATTCAGTGCCCAAGGTGAGGTAGAAGCAGACCTAATAGGAAATTCAAAAAGGAGTTTAATGAATTTTTAAAAACAAAGGTTTGCACGGCTTGAAGGAGTGAAACTAATTGGCTACATCCTTCAAATAATTTACACAGGAACGACAGGATGAATTGGCTTCTTCCCCACTCTATCATCTAGGATTCTCTTGAAATATCTAAGATCAATGCATGCATATCCTGTGTAATGTTGATGAATAACTTTCTCTCTATTGTTACAGGGATTTTTTCTATTTTCATCTTCTTGTATCCATGTACATTTTTTGCAATTATTGTTCCCAATATTAAGACTGTTAACAAATGAGAGTCCATTTTATGAATGTTGGGAAAGATCAACATTTCTCACATGATTTTCTATCCATGATGGAGAGAGATGGGATGTTCTGGACTACCAGTCCTGAATTCCCAATATTCTGTTGACTGAATCTGTACAGTATGTATTGCATATAATAGACACCGCACAGTTTCAGACATCAGACTTTATCCCAATCTTTATTGGATGGAAGATATGGTGGAGTGTGGCAGCCCAAGGTGAAACATCTCTCAGAGTCCTTTCCCCCACATCCACCATTCCATAAAACCTATTCTGCCCAACATTTCTTGGCTGTGACCTGGATATTCTGCAATCCTGGATTCATTTTCTCAGGAATAGCAGTTGTACTTAGAATTCAGACAGTTCACGACCCAATGGTCTTGATTCCAGGACAAGGCCAGCCCATGACCTTGTCACTGCCCTAGTGGACTTCTGATTTGGAGGGTCTGTTTCTGACTCTCCGAACTGCATGCAAGATCCCCATGGCCACAGCAAGATTCCATCCATTGTGTCTAGTTCTGGGAAGGATCTGGGAAGACACTAAAAAAGGGTTTGAGAAAGATATACAAGAATGATTCCAGGGACGAGTTACTTCAGTAATATGGCCAGAAGCTGGGTTTGGCCTTCCAAGAGAAGGTTAGTAGGAGATTTGGTGGAGATGTACAATATCATGAAGAGGGTGGACAAAATCAACAGGAGAAAACTATCCTGTTTGGTGAGAGGTTTGAGCCAAACTTTAATTAGTTGTCAAAAGAACCAAAAGTGATATGAGGCAATCCATTTTTTTCGCAGTGAATGGTTATGATCTGTAATGCATCGCTGGAATGTGTGGTAGAGGTAGATCAATCATGGCTTTTCAAAGAGAATTGGGTAAGTCTGACTTTAAGGGTAGGTGGGATACCCGTAGGTGGGACCAGCTATGTTGCTGTTGTAGATGGCTGGCACAGATTCAATGAATCAAACCCTTCACTGATGTCCAGCCCCTCAATAAGGTACTAAATGTATTCAATTGAGGGCTCTCCCACATGAGGTGACATGTAGCTCACAGGCCCCACCCTCTGCTATTAATTATCCTTCCCACATCCAACCTCGCTATCAGCAACAGCAGAAAATTCCACCCAATATCGATCTGAATTCTCAATATTCGGATGCCTGAATGTCTGCTGTGTCTATTATGTATAATACATACAGTACTGATTCAGGCAGGAAAATGTTGGGAATCCAGAACTGGTGGCCCAGGACATCCTATCTTCATCCATTTTGGATTGAAAATCATGTGCGAAATACTTCCTAAAATGGACACTCATTTGTGAACAGGAAATGCAATTAGCAAAAATATACATGGATACAGTAAGGTGAATATAGGAAAAAGCCCTGGAACAATAAAGCGCAAGCTACTCATCAGTATTACACAGGATATCCTTCACTGCAGTAACAATTTTATAATTCTACTCGGTGATGAAGCAAACATTGTTTGGAACTTGATAATGCTCAAATTCTACAAGAAAGGCACGATGGCTCAATGGTTACCATTGCGGCCTCACAATGCCAGGGACCTGAGTTCGATTCCATGCTGGGGTGACTATCTGTGTGAGTTTGTATGTCTCCCTGTTTCCTCTGGGTGCTCTGGTTTCCTCCATCAGTCCAAAAATATGCAGGTTAGGTAGATTGACCATGCTAAATTGATCATAGTGTGCATTGGTATTGCAGGCGAGGTGTGATAGCCATGGGAAATGCAGGGTTATAGGGTGGATCTGGTGCGATGCTCTTCAGAGAGTTGGTGTGGACTCGATGGGCTGAATAGTCTGCTTCTACATTGTAGAGATTCTAAGAAAAGTTCCTTTAAGAGCAACAATACTTGCACTTTGAAAGTGGCAGAGGGACAAGCAACTCTGAAAGAACAATTTGATTTCAGCTGCACAGTGCAATTACTGAAATATAGGAGGCAAAAAATTACCAGGAAATACAATTGCTTTTCAAAGCTTAATGTGGGTGTAATGAGTGACATGTCTCTTAAATGGATAACTACAACACATAACACTTGATAAATGGTGTGTGTGCTACAATTATGAGGGAAGAGCAAAGTATGAATGCCTTCTAAGTGTCTAATTGTATCTATCACTTGACAGACAGCTTCCTGTTTGTCTTCCCATATTAGACGTATTTAATGAATTTAATTAGAACCTCTGGGTCTTGTCATGCATCTGTCCTGGCTTTCTCATTGTCACCTGGACTGTATGCATCAGTGTCATGCTTACATTAATCTGTAAATTCGGCAATTCAGACTAATTCAAGAACATTCTGATAACTTGTGTCCAGATCCTATCAATAACTTTTCTATTTGTGCAGTAAGGACATTGCTATTGCATTGATAAACTCTACTGATAATTTGATATGCTCCTTTAGCAGCCTCTCAATAACATCTAATATACTAATGTATTTGAATCAACACACTCCACAAATGCACACAAAGAAAGAAATGATGTGCACATATTTAGCACCTTTTATGTTCTCCAGATGTCCCGAAGCGTTTCACAGTAAACAAACGTATATTGTTAATAATGGGAATAAAAATGCGAACGGCAATGCTGTATATGGGTTTGGAACTACCTGAAAGCATTAATACTGAAGGGTGCCAGAAGCACCACCCAATAAGATATATCCTATGGAATTATGGGCAGATCATCAATGTAACCTATAGCTAGTTGCTAACACGCAATAAACTACTTGTTCAATTCAAAAGCCTCGTCCAGTTAAATCAGGAAGCAACTTTCTTCCACCACACGTGACCAAACAAGCCCTGTAGATCCATACACTGAAAGGGAATGATGCAGCAAACCTATGGCTGGGTGAAATGCAGACTCGGTTTAGCTGCACATACAATTATAATCTGTTACAAGGGGAGTCCAGCACAGTGTCAGCAATCATTAAGACCCCATTTTGGGTTCAGAACAACTCACAGAGCACCAAAAACACAGCTACTATATGTTGTAGCCTATAATTTCTAAAATGGCCATGAGTTAAAGATGCATTGTATCATAATCCCAGTCAAGACCACAGATAACAGACTGAAAGGAAATAATTAGTTGAATTATATAGTTTGGTTCTCTTTGTGTAAATGCTTTGAATTTAAATTGTCTTTTGTATAATTCACCAATTAGTCAAGCATACACTACTCCACACACCATTATAACTTACCAACAGCCAAGTACAGTTGGGTTCAGAGACTCTTGTGCATATGTTAGCTTGTGGGATATTAAATTCAAAAGTTATGCGTTACAGCCTATTGTTTAATTTTATTCAGTTGTAGAGCCTGAAATGTTCTTTTTGAACCACTTTATTTTGTTGTTGTAATGGTTCTGTATGCTCAGAGATTCCACTGAAAGAGCTATTTGTGTAGCTTCTTGGCTCAGGTCTCAGATGGAGTGTATGCAGTTAGCATACTCCAACTGTTAGTGTGCTGATACCATCTGTATTTCTAGCATTAGCCAAGATTTGTATTTGTATTTTGTAGGTGGGCTATCAGCATGAATAAAGCTCTAATTGTGAGCCCAACAGTCAGATGTCCAAGTCCGTGGTTTGGGAGAGAAATGACCTGTGTGTGCAGCAATTTGAAGGGCAACATATTTTCATCAGCTCATTGATAGAATGAAGGGACATGAAAATTTCACTCTGGTGCTTTCTGCATGACAGTTCATTTTTCAAACAGGATTATGAAAATATTTTAGATGCAAAGGTGTTGGAGGAGTGAAACATTTATTGATTTGACAAATGGCAAATAAGCAAAGAAACCTTTTGGATTGCATGCATGGTGGTTACTCCATTGCACTGTGCACGGTTAAGTGGATCTGGCAGCTGTACCTTCCAAAGTTCAATGATTTCATCAGGTCATGTCATAACCTTGTCATGTACAAAGTATGCACAGTGTAGAGTATCCTCACACTCAGACTAAATTACATAACTTTAAGTGCCTACCATGAATACCTGTTAAGCAGTGAGTTATAAATCACAGCAGCAACCTGCAGGTGCTGGTATCTCTGCCATTGCATTCAGAACAGCACTTTTCCAAAACATATTTTTCAATGTGATGGGATGTGTAAAACATGTGTTTAATAGATTCTAATAGCTAGATGATATCATCAGTGATGCCACATTAAATTGGATCACATGGATCTGAGTCCTGTGAAGTCCTTCTCAACCATGCCTCTGTAAATAATGTAAATAATTAATAGATGCTCATCACTTTACACGAGTATGGTGTACACTCAGGCTCTCAAAATCTGCTTATGATATTAGTAGACAATAAAAGCACTGGTGTACTTCCTGCAAACTGTAGGGATCCCAGCAGACCCTGAGATAGGGGGTAAGTGAAGCACAACACACTTGAGGGAAATGCCCACAGCAATAACTGGACTAGCTTACCATTACCAGAGCTCCATGACAACTGACCGGACGTGCACCAACCATCATACTGCACTTTGGAGGAAGTGGCATCACTGAGTCCATTAAGAGAGAACAAACTCTGCACTCACTCAGAAACACAACAAGGTTCAGGTCAGTGGGTTTCTACAAACAGTAGATATGCCAACAACATTTTAAGGAGACAAGAATTTGGTGAAGAATCCTCTACATACAGAGAGGTCATTAAAATTATTAACTCACACTCAGGTTTCAATGGTAGCCTCTTACAGATGGAGGGAAATTCAACATGTGTCCCCAGGGCTGTATCAAAAATTTGATTTATTTGCTGATAAATTCTACCTGACACCAGCTAGGTATAAAGAACGGAGGGTTGTCAGTATGCCTAAAAGAAATCAGAATGGGAAGGCAGATGGTATAGTTAGCATGATAAAGCAAGATGCTGCACAAAATACATCCAACTCTAACTCTAGCATTTATAGAAAGATCAATTAAGTGAACCAATATCTAAGAAATAGAAGATTGGGAGAAGATACAAAATCCAGGGAGCACTTTTGGAGTTACCAACATTGCAGTCACTGGCCACAGAACAGATGAATTACTGAAGCAGGAGTGTCAATTCCTTCTTAACATCATCCTCCAAATCAACCGCTTTACCTTCATCTACCTGTTTTGTCACCTTCTTGAAGAACTCAATAAGGTTAGTGAGGCACGACCTACCCTTCACAAAACCGTATTGACTATCCCTAATCAAATTATTCCTTTCCAGATGATTATAAATCCTACCTCTTATAATCTTTTCCAACACCTTATCCACAACTGAAGAAACGCTCACTGGCCTATAATTATTGTCAGGGTTGGCACAACTCCCCTTCTTAAACAAGGGAACAACATTTTGTATCCTCCAGTCTTCTGGCACTACTCCTGTTGACAAAGATGCCATAAAGATCAAAGTAAAAGGCTCTGCAATCTCCTCCCTGGCTTCCGAGAGAATCCAAGGATAAATCCCATTCAGCCTAGAGGTCCTATCTATTTTCAGATCTTCCAAAATTGCTAATGATTCCTCTTTGCCAACCTCGATCCCATCTAATCTTGTAGCCTATTTCTCCATATTCTCACTAACATTGTCCTTTTCAAATGTGAATACTGACGAAAAGTATTCATTAAGTGCTGCCCCTATGTCCTCAGATTCCACACTCAACTTTCCACTACTATCTTTGATTGGCCCTAATCTTGCTGTAGTCATTCTTTTATTCCTGATATACCTATAGAAGGCATTAGGGTTTTCTTTGATACTATCCACCAACAACTTGCCATGTTCCCTCCTGGCTCTTAGCCCTCTCTTTAGATCTTTTCTGGCAAACTTATAACTCTCAAGCACCCTGAGTCTTCACTCCTCATCCTCACATAAGCCTTGTTCTTCATCTTGACAAGAGCTTCAACTTCTTTAATAAACCATGGCTCCCTCTTTCGACAACTACCTCCCTGCCTCATGGCTGTTCCTTGAATAAGCTCCACATTTCAACTGTGTCCATTCCCTGCAGTTTCCTTCCCCATTATATGCATCTTAACTCTTGCCTAATCACATCATAATTGCCTTTCCCCCAGTTATACCTCTTTCCCTGTGTCTGGACAGATGCATGAGTAGGTGGGGAGCAGAGGGATACAGATGTTTAGGAATTGGGTGATAGGTTTATACAGTGGATTTAGATCAGCTCAGGCTTGGAGGGCCGAGGAGCCTGTTCCTGGGCTGTAAATCTTCTTTGTTCATAGAACATAGAACATAAAACAATACAGCGCAGAACAGACTCTTCGGCCCTTGATGTTGCGCCGACCTGTGAACTATTCTCGGCTCATCCCCCTACACTATCCCATTATCATCCATGTGCTTATCTAAGCTTTGTTTAAATCTCCCTAATGTGGCTGAGTTAACTACATTGGCAGGTAGGGCATTCCACGCCCTTACCACTCTCTGAGTAAAGAACCTACCTCTGATATCTGTCTTAAATCTATCACCCCTCAATTTGTAGCTATGCCCCCTTGTACATGCTGACATCATCATCCTAGGAAAGAGACTTTCACTGTCTACCCTATCTAATTCTCTGATCATCTTGTATGTCTCCTGTTCCCTGGATGCTGCCTGACCTGCTGCGCCTTTCCAGCAACACATTTCCAGCTCTATAAAATCCCCCCTTAGCCTTCGTCTTTCCAATGAGAACAGACCCAAGTCTCTCAGCCTTTCTTTATAAGACCTTTCATCCAGACCAGGCAACATCCTGGTTAATCTCCTCTGGACCTTTTCCAATGCTTCTATATCCTTCCCAAAATATGGCGACCAGAACTGTATGCAATGTTCCAAGCGCAGCCGCACTAATGTTTTGTCTAGTTGCAGCATGATATTGCAGCTCCGGAACTCAATCCCTCTACCAATGAAACCTAACAAACCGTATGCCTTCTTAACAGCACTACCAACCTGGGTGGCAACTTTCAGGGATCTATGTACGTGGACTCCAAGATCCCTCTGCACATCCACACTACCAAGAATCTTTCCATTGACCCAGTACTCTGCCTTCCTGTTATTCTTCCCAAAGTGCATCACCTCACATTTAGCTACAATGAACTCCATTTGCCACCTCTCAGCCCAGCTCTGCAGTTTATCCAAGTCCCCCCTGCAACCTGTAACATTCTTCCACACTGTCCTCTACTCCACCGACTTTAGTGTCATCAGCAAATTTACTAATCCATTCACCTATGCCTGCGTCTAAGTCATTATAAAATGACAAACAGCAGTGGTCCCAAAACAGATCTTTGTGGCGCACCACTAGTAACTGGACTCCAGGCTGAATATTTTCCATCAACCACCATTTGCTGCCTTCTTTCAGAAAGCCAGTTTCTAATCCAAACTGCTAAATCACCCTCCATTCTTTGTTCTTATATACCTATCCCTGACCATTGCTATTGTAAACATAACCAAATTATAGTCACTCTCGCCAAAGTGCTCAGTTACCTCCAAATCTAAGACCTGGCCAGGTTCATTCCACAGTACCAAATCCAATATAGCATCTCACCTTGTAGGCCTGTCTACATACTGTGTTAGAAAACTAGAAAACCGTCCTGTATATATTGAACAAGAACTGACCCATCTAAACTACTTGAACTTTAGTATTCCCAGTCAGTATTAGGGAAGTTAGAGCCCCCATAACAACTACCCTATTACTCTTGCTCTTATTGAGAAACATCTTTGCTATCCTTTCCTCTACACCCTGAAATAATTTGGAGGCCGATAAAAAGCTCCCAACAGGATGACCACTCCTTTCCTGTTTCAAACCTCAGCCCAAACTACGTCAGTGGATGGGTCCTCCAACATTCTCTCAGCTGCTGTAAAACTAATCCTTGATTGACAATGCCACCTCCCGCACCCCTCCCTCCTCCTCTTAACATCATCTCTGTTCATGCTGAAACATCTAAATCCTGGAACCTGCAACAACCATTCCTGTCCCTCCTCTAGCCATGTCTCTGAAATGGCCACAACATCAAAATCCCAGGTATCAACTTATGCTGCAAGTTCACCCACCTTATTCCAAATCCTCCTGGCATTGAAGTATGCACTTTTCAAACCAACATCCCAATTGCCGATATCCTCTTGTGACCTTGTAAACCTATCTCTGACCTCACTACTCTCAGCTTCCTGTACACTGGAACTACAATTCAGGTCCCATCCCCCTGCTGCATTAGTTTAAACCCACTTGAAGAGCATTAGCAAATTTCCCCCCTCAGGATAGTGATACTCCTCTGGTTCAGATGAAGACCATCCTGTTTGTGGAGGTCCCACCTTCCCCAGAAAGAGCACCAATTATCCAAGAATCCAAAACCCTCCCTCCTGCATCATCCCTGTAGCCACGTGTTCAGCTCCGCGCTCTCCCTGTTCCTTGCTTCACTAGCACGTGGCACGGGCAACAAACCAGAGATAACAACTCTGTTTGTTCTAGCTCTAAGCTTCCACCCTAGTTCCCTGAATTTCTGCTTTAGATCCGCACCTTCCTTCTTATCTATGTCATTGTTGCCCAACTGGACCATGACTTGAAGATGCTCCCCCTCCCCCTGAAGGATTCCGAAGACACGATCAGAGACCTCACGAACCCTGGCACTTGAGAGGCAACACACCAATCGTGAGTCTCTCTTTGTTCCACAAAACCTCCTATCTGTCCCCCTAACTATGGAGTCCCCAGTGACTAAAGCTCTGCTCCTCTTCCCCCTTCTCCTCTGAGCAGCAGGGACAGACTCTGCATCAGAGACCTGTGCCCCATTGCTTACCCCTGGTAAGTCATTCTCCCCAACAGTATCCAAAATGGTATTCATGTTGTTGAGGGGTACCACCACAGGGGATTCCTGCACTTCCTGCCGGTTCCCTTTCCTACTCCTGACAGTAACCCATCTACCTTCTTTATGTGGCTGTGGAGTAACTACCTCCCTATAACTCCTCTCAATTACCCTCTCCACCTCCAAATGAGCTGAAGTTCATCCAGCTCCAGCTCCAGTTCCCCAACATGGTTCTTGAGGAGCTGGAGTTAGGTGCATTTCCCACAAGTGAAGTCAGCAGGGACAGTAGAGGTGAGCCTTACCTCCCACATACTGCAGGAGGAATGTTCACCTGCCCTAACCTCCATTCCCACTATTCTAAATTCTTGAATAGACCACTGAAAAAATGAAACACGAAAGAAAACACTTATCACCTTACCAGCTGATGCACAAAACTTACACTGCCTAACTCGAGAGTTTCTCACAAGGAGCCCACCATTTTCACTAACGATCATTTAGAATTGAGATGAGAAAATTGTTCACTCAGAAGATTGTTCATATTTAGAATTCTCTGCCGTGGACCGATGTGGAAGTTTAATCATTTTGTATGTACCAGACTGAGGTTACATTTTTGAAATCCAAGGGAATCAAGGGAAATGGCAACAGGAAAGCAAGTTACATTGAGCCAGAAGATCATCCATGACCATATGCAATGGTGAAGTGGGTTCAAGGGAGCCTATTGTGTTCTCCTGCCCCTAATTCTTAATAACAGAGGATAAGGATGGAGCTCAGGACTTGTACCAGCTTTTGCCTGCTCTTATTTTTTATTAGAATGGTTCTTACACTTTCACAAATGGTAATGCCCAGTATAATATCATTCACTCCTTTAGTAGACAGGAATGAGCAGAAAGTGTAAAAGTTGCACTGCAAGTTTATTGATAGTCACTGCCATTGTTATGCTAGTGGTGGAGTACACTTTATCAGAATATTGTTACTGTTACACTTTGAGAGCACGCTGTGATTACGATGTCTGTGGATTTTGTCCCTTCATGCATTCTATACTCTTTTGGTTGAGGTCTTGCTACATTTGGACATTGAATGCTTCAGCATCTGTGGAGTTGTGTCATAATGCTTCAGTTACACTGGCACTGATGAGACCACATCGGGAGTACTGTGGACAGTGTTGGAACCTTTATTTAAGGAAGGATATAAATATGTAGGAAGCAGTTTAAGAAGTTTTACTAGACTTATACCGGAAAGGGACAAATAACCACATGATGAGAAGTTAGACAGGCTGGGCTTGTGTCTGCTGGAATTTAGAACAGCAAGCAGTGACTTGATCGAGCATGTAAGGCATTTGATAAGGTTCCCCATGGTAGGCTTATGCGGAAAGTCAGGAGGCATGGGATAGAGGGAAATTTGGCCAATTGGATAGAAAACTGGCTAAACGGTCGAAGGCAGAGAGTGGTGGTAGATGGTAAATATTCAGCCTGGAGCCCAGTTACAAGTGGAGTTCCGCAGGGATCAGTTCTGGGTCCTCTGCTGTTTGTAATTTTTATTAATGACTTAGATGAGGGAGTCGAAGGGTGGGTCAGTAAATTTGCAGATGATACGAAGAGAGGTGGAGTTGTGGACAGTGAGGAGGGCTGTTGTCGGCTGCAGAGGGACTTAGATATGATGCAGAGCTGGGCTGAGGAGTGGCAGATGGAGTTCAACCCTGCCAAGTGTGAGGTTGGAAGAACAAATAAGAATGCGGAATACAGGGTTAATGGTAGGGTTCTTAGTAAGGTGGAGGAACAGAGGGATCTTGGGGTCTATGTACATAGATCTTTGAAGGTTGAGAGGAAGTCGTACGAGGCTAGGTTGAGAGTTCTCGGCCTTTTCTCGTTGGAACGGCGAAGGATGAGGGGTGACTTGATAGAGGTTTATAAGATGATCAGAGGAATAGGTAGAGTAGACAGTCAGAAACTTTTTCCCCGGGTACATCAGAGTGTTACAAGGGGACATAAATTTACGGTGAAGGGTGGAAGGTATAGGGGAGATGTCAGGGGTGGGTTCTTTACCCAGAGAGTGGTGGGGGCATGGAATGCGCTGCCCGTGGGAGTGGTAGAGTCGGAATCATTGGCGACCTTTAAGCGGTATTTGGATAGGTACATGGATGGGTACTTAATCTAGGTTAGAAGTTCGGCACAACATCGTGGACCGAAGGGCCTGTTCTGTGCTGTATTGTTTTATGTTCTATGTTCTATGTTCTATGTAAGATTTCTCAGGAAAGATGTTGAAAAGATGATTACTCTAATGGAGGGCTACTGTATAAAAATAAGAAGTTTGCCTTTTCAGACAGGGACAAATGGAATATTTTTCTCAGAAGGTCTTTGGAACTGTCTTCCTCAAAAGACAGTGGTAACAGTCTTTGAACATTTTTAAGGCAGTGGTCGATAGATACTTAATAAACAACGTGATGAAAGATTATTGGGGATAGATAGGAATGTGGAGTTGAGGATATAATCAGATCAACCATGATCTTATTGAATGGCAGAGTAGGCTCAAGGGGCCAAAGAATCTATGTCTGTTCCTAATTTGTATGTCGATGTGTTCAGATGCATTAACTATCAATGCAATCTGAAGCGATTCCACAGATGTCTGGTTTATACAGTTGGCTTAATTAATCTCTTCTGCTATCAATTTGACATATACAATACAGTACAAATTGTTTTCGTGCAAGTTTTGTTTTTCTTCTGCTCCCAAAACAAGTCAGCAGTGTTCCAGATACAGATTGACGATGGACTTATTTATTTTTATTTAGAACTTTTTTGTTGTGGGAATCCAGTCAGACACACTGCAAGGTATCGAAGAAAAATCACTGAAGGAGGACAGAGTTTTAAGGCTATTTTGTCAATGAAGCGAATGATAAATATGAACTGGTAAGTTACTTAGCTTAAGGGACACTTTAGCCTTAAATATTCTGGTGCTTTAATCAACATTATTTAGAAGAGGTACACTGTGTTATACATAAAAAAAATTCCCCTATTTTTAATGCTTATGGGTTTCCTAGTGCAGAATGTAACTCAATCTTTCACATGGAACGTCTGCCATCAGCTCATACATCTTTCAAGAGAGATAGCTGATGGTGATCTTACCTTATTCAATGCATTATTAATGTAATGAAATTGATCCTCTTAATGGTGGGATTCAAAGATAAATGACTTTCAGGAGCTGTGTCAACCACCTTGTTTTCCAAAAAAATCACCAAATATAGCTTTCATAAAAGTGAAAGAAGAGGGGCATGCTTCATTCTAAGTTACACATTTCAATAAAATACTCATCTCAGGAACATTCTAGTTGTCACATTTTAAAAAAAGATCAAAATACAGCTGCTAAATTGTTCCAGGGACATCCCAAATAGATAATAACTACTTTTATCCCATAGAAGATATAGTGAGAATCGGACATTTGTACAAACTGAACTGAAATCCAGGATCGTCAGATCCTAGCCATGCTATCAGCTAGAGGGTCCAATTTTCCATTTATCATATTGGTTTCTTGGGACATATTTTAAGATGCTGGACTCTGTGTACAATTATTGGTGTTCTTTAACTTGGGAGGTGAAAATCTGTAGAATAAAAGGGAAGAAAACACTATAAGTGCTGGGAAGGCTGGAAATCCATGTAGCAATGTGAGTGATGATGAGTATTTGGAACGTGAAGGTGAAAGTCAACTATTTGATGGTACAAACTAAATACAAATAATTGACTCATAGATGCCTTTCAATCGCCTTTTCAATTGACTTCAATGGCAAGAACAGTTGACTAAAGCTTTCAAGGTCCAATACATCTGTTGCTATTGATGTTATACGCCTATTGGATTTGAATCTCATTGCCAGGGAGAAATTTTTGACTTCAGTGAATTTCTCTCCTTTTCGCTTTCTCTCTCTCTCCACACCACTGCTGTCACCACCCCCCGCCCCCCCCACCAACCCCCCTCCCCCACCCCTCTCTTTCTTTGTTTCATTCAGTTCACTTAGGTTTCAGGAGATCAGTTAGGATATAATTTAATCACAGAGGTGTTATGGTAGAGGGAGGTCATTCATGCCTTGCCTTATCCCCATACCCTTACTCATTTCTTTAAATCATCATCCAATGCCTTTTTGACTGCCTCAATTGAACCTGCCTCCACCATACTTCCAGGCAGTATATTCCAGACCCGAAATACTCATTGTGTGAGGTTTTTCTGATTTCAATCCACCTTGCATTTTTTGCAAAATCACTAAATCTATGCTTTCTCGTTCTTGATCCTTCTACATGTTGGAACAGTTTCTCCCTATCTACTCTATCCAGACCCCACCCCCCCACCATTATTTTTAAAACTTCTAGCAGATCTCCTCTTGGCCTTCTTCTCTCAGAGGAGAACAACACCAACCTCTTCAAACTATTCTCATCCAATTTTTCTCACTGAAATAGCCCAGAACTATTCTTGTAAAATGCTTCTCCACTCTCTCCAACATGTTCACTTGCTTCAGTAGTGTGGTGCCCAGAACTGTACGTAATACTCTAGCAGAGTTCTAACAAGTGTCTTATACTAGTTCAACATAACCCCATTACTCTTGTATTCTATGCCCCTATTATTAAAGCCCAGGATACTTCAAGCTTTATAAACTGTTCTCTTCATATGTTCTGCCAACATCAATGGTCTATTCATATGTACAACCAAGTTCATGGACCCCTATAGAATTGTACTCCTTATTTTAGATTATCTTTTCATATTCTTCCTACCAAAACATAATAACTCACACTTGTCTGCATTGAACTTTATCTGTCGCCCATTCACCCGCCGAACAACTATGTTCCTGGTCAAAGCTATCCTTCATAATTTGAGCAAGATGATTAGCACCTTTTCAGGCATGATGGGTTTTACTAACTCACTTTGTTTCCAAAACCCATCATGGGAGATACATCAGCTGCTGTTCTTCTATGTTTGTAGACGTCAAAATCCACATGATGTAAGGATGTGAGGTTGAAGGAAGATGCCACATGATGTAAGGATGTGAGGTTGAAGGAAGATGCTGCCTGAGCTCTGAACTGGTATTTAACCATAAGGCCATAAAAATTGGAACTAGTGTCGACTGTTCTGCCATTCAATGGGATCACGTTCACTTTTCTACCCTTTTGCATAACCTAAGTGACAAAAGATAAGAGTTCACAATGTTGTGGTGACGTATTAGCAATAGATAGAGAATTAGCCAACTAACAGGAAACAGAGAATCAGGATAAATTGATAATTTTCAGGTTAGCAAACTGTAATTAGAGGAATGCTGCAACCTCAACTATTTAAAATCTATATTCATGGTGTTAATGAGGGACAAAATTGTAACTAATTTTTCAAATGGATACAAAGATAAATAGGAAAGCAAGATACGTGGAGTATACAGAGACCTTGGAAGGGATAGGTTAAGTGAATAGACAAAAAGAAATGGCAAGTGAAGTATCATGTGAGAAAATCTAAGGTTGTCCACTTTGGCAGGAAGCATTGAAAAATAGAATGCTATTTAAATGGAGCTGGAGAATACTGCATTACAAAAGGATCTGGATCTCCTTTTACATAATTCACAGGATGCTAACCTATAGGTACAGCAAGTACTTAGAATGGCAAATACAACCTGGAATTCAGTTCATGGCTTTGCTTTCCATGCTTAGGGATTGCTATGTACCCAGAAGATGGTAATAATAAACAAGACTGTTCCCAGAGTGAAAACGGGCTTGATAGATTTTAAGTTTAATTTTTTTCAATTGGTCAACGTAATGATTAATCATGGAACATATTCACACAAGCCTGTCAATGTTCTATTATAGGTTAATTCAAGTTAATTACACAAAAAGAACAAAAACACAGATTATATATATACACATTTATATAAAATACATTTTAAAGGATCTTAATAAAGTAACATTTCTATCTTTTTCTCAGAGAAATCCTTTCTAGATATCTGATAATAGTGAAGCGTTATTACTATTTTAAAGCAGTAATTTCTTACTTAAATTACTATTTCCAGTTTGATGGGCAAGTGATTGCTCTCCAGCTCCAATGGCCCACATGATCAAATTAGGAGTGGTGGACTGACTCTAATCCTCCATTGGTTGCAACAAAGTTTGAATTTAAAAATGAAGTGGCCAATTACATCTTAGGCTGAATACGGTTCAATATCAGAATCAGGTCTGTCAGGTTCCTTAAGTTAACAATAAAAAAAGTTATATTACAAAAGAAATTACTCAAGGAAAGATTAAAAAGTATTAAGAAAAGTTTTAAAATATGCAAATATGCCTGGCTCCTAGAAAAAAAACACTCTAAAGAATGTTAGCTTAAATTTGGAAAAAAAAATTCATGGATGGTCCAAATTCTGGTTTGCAGCCAAAGTTTCTTTCCACATAAGCTACTGGTACTGAGGTTTCATCCTGGATCTGTAACAGCTGGTTGATGTCCCTTTCTCTGGAGACAGTGGCACAAATCCAAACCTCCTCATTAAGAATCCTTGATCTGCAGCAATGAGGACTTCCAATGTGTATGGAAGTCATAAACTTTGATAAGTGGATTTCAGAGGGAGAGAGAAAGAGCTAAGGTTCTCTCTGACTATTTCTGTTCAAAAACAATTTATTTCACATACACAAACAGGGTCATATGATCTCACTCTGACCTCCCCCATTTGAGCAGCTTGTGTTCTTTGTAAGTGTAGCATTTTTGTTGCTGTATCCAGTGTCCCCTGCTCTGAAAATGATCAAAACACAGACAATTCCAGCCAATGACATTGTACATTGTTATTTCAGATAATGTGTCTTCATAACATCTCAATGGAAAGCAAACATCACAAACAGCACAGTGTTCCATCAATACAATGTCAACACAGATAATGTCTGCAAATTCTGGAGTAGGGCTTGAACCTCAAGTGAATGCAGCATAAAAAAAACAAAAAAACTTGTCTAGTGTTACAGTAGTATTTTACATGGTCTCTGTTGTAGCAATATAAATTGAATTGAAGAAAGGAAAATCTGGGAAAAGACTTTGTGATATGATCTGTCAGTTTCGGAAAGCTATTGACGAAGGCGTTGAAGCAGAGTCCATTTGGATTCTCAGCTGCAGCTGTGGTAATAAACATCTGTTGAAATTCGCAGAGAAATCCTTTCAATGCAGCTTCCGAAGAAAACATATCAGCTTTTCCAAACTGCAATAATTTTCTGCTGCTTAATTATGGACCATGAATATATTTACCTTCATTAAAACTGCCCTTTCCAATGGCAATCAAAAAATCAGTGCTCAATGTATCAAGTCGAGTTGGATGCCATCTTATTTCAAGATCTGCTTTCTTAATCCTGTAAATAATACAGCTGTAGTGTTTATAATGTTCCAAAACCAGTCTCAAGAAGGCGCTATTATGCAGTCATATCACTAACCTTTCTCTGCATGAACAAGCAGCAGGATTCACAGATTAGTGGAATGAGTCCATAAACAGAATGCGTGGAATTTTCCCAGTCCCTGAATGATGTGGTCAGTGGCAAGTCAATTCAGAAAATATGGCAAGAAAATTGAGATTCTGACATCAAGAGAAAGTTTGATGTCCTACTTCAGGTTTAAACAGCAAGGTGAGAATCTCGCTCGCAAACACAAAGATGCCCAGTCTAGCTAATGCATTAACATTTCATGAAGACCTAATTCTGCCTCATTGTTATGCAAGTTGCTACTTATTCACACAACGGAGAGGAACCAGACAGTAACAATCTCTATCATGAAAGTCCAAGAGGGTGTCTGGTGACTCCAACCCGCCGCTTGTGTGTCTGGGCCTCATACTGGTCAGCCATCCCAATCACCCATGGCACACTCCATGGGCAGTGACTGTACAGATGCCCCCCATTTGTGTACTTTGGTGTCTGATAGGTGGCAGCCTGAGCACATCATCATGGCACATCTCCAACATACATAGAAGACAGTCTCCACTATTCTGCCCCACTTTGGAGTCACCAACACCTTTCATCTTAATGCCACTATCAAGTCACACCTCATGCACATACCCATCTGATATCATAACCATTGTGAGGCTCCTCTAGGATCCTGCTCTTGATTATAATCACTGTGAATGTGACATAGAACATGAAATGGACAAACAAATAAGGTACATGCAGTGTCCAACTAAATGAGATACAAATCAAGGCCAGAAGCAATTTGACCACATCACAGCCATTTCTATGGAGCAGATGTAATCACAGATAACCTTAAAATTGTTACCGTGGGCCACAATTCAAAGACAATCCACAGTCTCAGAGGTTGCACAAGGGCACAAAATCAATTTCCTCTCATCTTGAATTGTAAATATTTATCAAAATACTCTTATACGTGATGCTGCCTTTCTTGGGTGATATGGGATTTGTTTTTTCTTTGCTCCTCCTGTTGACCAATAGGGTTCCAACATGGTATTGTGGCAAAGAAGGGTAGTCTTTGTCGCTTGATTCTTGTAGCTGCAGTTGCTATGACTGTCAATCAGAGAGGTGATAATGTAAAGTAGCAATACACTTACAAATGCTAACTTCCATTTGCAATGAAAGAGTCACCAGTATTACCTTGTTGCCTTTCTTCAGAAGCTGTTTCTTTTTGCTTCCTTTCCCCTATATGCATTATGAAGGGCTGTTCAAGCCTGGCAGTAAATGACCTGGTGTGGAGCTAGATGTTAAAAATGATGCTGGTGCTGGGAATACCAGTGATTGCAACAGTGGGAGGTACTTCCACAACTGGTGAATGCAAGATAACGAGAGCAACATCATGGAAATGCAATGCACCCACAATAAGATAAGCAGCAGAAAATGAGTGAGAAAACTTGCAAGTGCTCACAGTGAGAAACCCTCCCTGAAATTCCCTGAAACTGACAGTTGGGAACATAGGAACGGGAATTGTCATTCTACCCGACGATCTGGTTCCACTATTCCATACAATCATACCTGATCAAATGGCCTTTACCCACTCAAGCTGAAAATGTGTTGCTGGAACAGCGCAGCAGGTCAGGTAGCATCCAGGGAACAGGAGAATCGACGTTTCGGGCATAAGCCCTTCTTCAATCCCCATTCTTTACCCACTCTTTACCCACTCAATCCCCATTACCCTCTACATCATTGATAGGCAGAAATCCATCAATCTCTACCTTAAACATATTCAAAAACTAAACTTCAACACCCCTTGGGTAGAGAAGACCAAAAATTCACTACACTTGGATTAAAGCAAATTTTCATCATCTTGATCCTAAGTGGCATCTTTTTTAAGTTGTTCCCCTTGGTTCGAGATTAAGAAACATCTTACCTACATCTATCGTGAGAACCAAGGCCCAAGTTACTCATAATCCAAGTGCGGTCTAAACAAGCTTTTATGCAATCGAAACAAGACTTCACTACTCCTCTACTCAAATCCTCCTACAGTAAATTCCATTAGCCTTCCTAATATTATGCTGTATGAGCATGTTATCATTGAGTGATTTACTGACAAGGAGACCTAGATCCATTTTTTCTGGCTTTCTGCCTATTAGCCAACCCTAACTCCATGCCAGTGCATTACCTCCCATCTCATTAATTTTGCTGAACAACCTCTGGTGGGGGACCTTATTAAAAGACTTCTAAACATCAAAGTAAACTACATCCATCGACTCCGCTTTGTCAATTTTCTTAGTAACATCCTTAAAAACCTCGAGGGTCGTCAAATACAATTTCTAATTTGCACATCCATGCTGAACTGTTTCCAGTTAGATCATTGTAATCCACGATTTATCACACCTTTTATAATAGATTTTAACAATTTCCAGTCTACTGACATAATGCTAACAGGTCCATGGTTCACTGCTTTCTTTCTCACTCCCTTCTTAAATAGTACGGTGATATTCGTCAACTTCCAATCTGCAGAAATCTCTTCAGAATCTACAGCATATGTTTAGCTAAATTTTGTTAAAATTCATTTCTTTTTTTTAAGAATTGTACGTCATCTTGCAAATACATAAAGAATTTCATAAAGCATACATGGAACATAGAACATTTTTAGAACATAGAACATTACAGCGTAGTCCAGGCCCTCCAGCCCTCGATGTTGCGCCGACCTGTCATACCAATCTTAAGCCCATCTAACCTACACTATTCCATGTACGTCCATATGCTTGTCCAATGATGACTTAAATGTACTTAAATTTGGCAAATCTACTACTGTCACAGGCAAAGCATTCCACACCCTTACTACTCTCACTACTCTTACAACGAGTACTTACAACGAATCTTTAAATAAAAAGATTGATTTTTTTCATCAAACCCACGTGCAAAACCAAAACTCCAGTTACCTCTCATAACTTTAAAAATAAAGATTGTTTTCTGCAAAACTTCATGATAGAGTTGGTAAGATAAAGCATTCAAAAAGGTCACAGGTTTCAGGTCGCTGAGGGAGCTGGTGATAAGATCATCATGGTTCAAGTAAAAAGGCTCACTGTTCTCTTATCCTGTTTACTTTTTCTTAGCAATGGAGAATAACAGAACCAGTCTGATAAGCAGATTGTCATTAACTGCAAGGTTTCAAATATGTTTTACTGATAGAATAATCAATCAGTGAAAGGAAGTTTTGGCTGTAAACTAATCAGGGAGATTTGTTTAGAGGAAAATAGCAGGCAGTGATCACAAATAAGTCATTTCATCGGAAGAGTTAGGTTATGTCTTCAACATAGATTTATTGCTACTCAGAGTCCAAGATTAGATTATTTTAATGATAGCTGTTTTCCTATAATTATGCATTTATAACATGCAAGTTATTTACATTGAACAAGACAAATTAAATTGATCTGTTAGTATTATCTGTGAAAGGTGATTTACAGTAGCAAGTGTGAAATGGTATGGCCTCCCCTCAGCTGAGGTACATTCACAACCTCATTAATTAATTAAATTTCTGTCATCATGATTGCTAAGATTAGTGATACTGAATATTGAATAGAATAAAAATATGTTTATACAAAACAGAGCATTAACATTGCTCAGTTTTCAACAGAATCAATGATCAACCCCCGAATGCCAAGATTCAGCAATGAGTCCTCTGGTATAGAAGCAATAATGTTCATCGCTTCTACAAAAAATGTCAAGTTGCAGAGTCATTTCCATATAGAAAGATCAAATTTCCACTCCATCAGTTTTCGTTATCACATGGTATTTCTCTAACCTTCAGAGAAAATTAAACTGAAATGTAAGATTCATGATCATAAAGGGACATGGTTGTCGACTATCATTGTTATCTTCCAAAATACTTTCACTAGAACCCAGAATGGAGGTGCCTATGGTAACATGATTGTAGGTGCAATTATGTCATTGCATATCTCTACCTCTACAAAGCTTTTAGCTTTGTCACCACTGGCAGTGAAAATGGTGTAAAAGAATTTCTTTATAATCACAGGCGGCATAATGGCTCAGTGGTTAGCACTGCTGCCTCACAGCGCCAGGACCTGGGTTTGATTCCAATCTTGGGTGACTGTGTGGAGTTTGCACATTCTCCCCGTGTCTGCATGGTTTTCCTAAGGCTGCTCTGGTTTCCTCCCACAATCTAAAAATGTGCAGCTTAGGTGAATTGGCCATGGTAAATTGCCCATAGTGTGTATGGATGTGCAGGTTAGATGCATTAGTCAGAGGTAAATATAGAGTAGTAGGGTAGGGGAATGGATTTGGGAGGATTACTCTTTGGAAGGTTGGCGTGGACTTGTTGGGCCAAATGGCCTGTTTCCACACTGTAGGGATTCTATGAATCAGTCTGTTCTCGAGGTAGTATAAACAAAGGTTGCAAAAGAGGGAAGGGTAGTGAAGAAAGTGAAAACCAGCCAAGATTCCTGACTGCTATCCAGTAACCTGTTAAGTGTGCACATATTCACATTGTATAAGAACAGGACTACGAAGCCACAATAAATTCTTTTATTGATCAGAATGTCAATGGTCTGTGAAAGACCACAATAGATAGAATGTTTCTTTCTTTTGATGTTCTGTTTTATGAAAGAAGTGAACAAGTATTTCACACCAATACTTCAAACAATAAAGAATGTGACAACTTCATTAGACATAATGTTCAACACTTATGTGTCAGTAGTTAAAACAAAAACTTTTCTCATTGTTAATTTGTCATCCAATCAAGAATCAGTTCTACCCATTCACAATGGGTGTTAACAGTAAACTATATGTAACATTAAATTGAAACAGAGGAAGGTTGGTTTTAGGAAGACACAATTGCTTGGGGGAGATTTTTGTCAGGAAATGGTTATGTTTTCATCATCAGTGCATGTGAAAAATGGTTTAATTGATAGAAATGAAACACAACACTGGCTGTAAATCACCAGAAACAACCGTTAAATAAAGTTCAGCTATTCCCCCTAAAAGGAACTGTCTCAGAGGCACTTTATGAGAGATATAACATTGCTAGGGGATTGAAAAATGTAAGTCTAGAATATTAATTTAAATGTGACAGGAGTCAAGAGGACACTGTTTCAACAGAAAAAACTTAGTACTAATTGAAAATTAGGAAGTTCTTCACATTAACAGTAACCACCATAAACAGTAATAACACTAAAAAGCTAACCTGATGCTGACCATGGAGCCATTGTCAATTGGCATAAAAACCCATTTGATTTACTAATGACCTTTAGGAATGGAAATCTGCCGACATTTGCTTGTCTGGCCTACATACCACTCCAGTCCCACAGCAATGTGGTAAGCTGTTAATTTCCATCTGGTATGGTTCTAGCAAGCCACTCAGATCAAGGGACAGTTAGGGATGGACCATAATGGCTAGCTCAGTCAGCAACACCCACCTTTCATGAATAAATGTTTTAATAAACTTGCAATTAGAGCATTAGGTACAAAAAAACATCCTGGAATCAATTTGGTTTCATAATGAAATCATAATGAGTTTGCTTCAATACAAATTTTCATTCCAACTCAGGAAACAGCAAAACAGTTAGATTCACTGAGAGCAAAATATCTTTTATATATATATTTAAAACTAACAGAAATATTCACAATTGATGAATAGGAAAGACCAATAGTGAATCACAACTGTCTAACAATATGATGACTGCAACATCAAGAAAGCAGAGAAATAAGAACAGAAATAAGACAGATGTCTGCTCTGCCATTCCACATGATCAAACATCTCCACTATCGTATCTCCATATCCTTTCATTATTTGGTGCCCAAAGATTTCTGACTCTCGCTCTCAATTACACTCATTCGCTGAGTATCTACAAACCTCTGGGGCAGAGAACCGCAAAGATTTGAAAGATGATAACTAAAGAAATTTATTCTGACTTGAGTAAATAAATGTCCCTTTATTCCTAGTTCTAGACTCTTTGATCAGGGAGCACAGCCTCAAGACAATGCCATTGCTTCGCTATCTCTAGGAATTGTGTACATTCCCACATGATTCCTTTTCATTCTTCAAAATTCCAGAGTATCTTTTCAAGGGCAGTTTGGGATAGGAAATAATTGCTGGCTCAGACAATGATACCACATCCCAAAGAAAAAAAATAAAATAATTTCTAAGTTTGCATTGTTTTTGGTAGACAATCCACAATTCTTGAGCCTGGATAGTTGAAGTTCTTCAAACTGCAAATCATTCCTGCAGCTCATCTATGAAGCTTTTCAGATGTCACCATGCTGCCAATCTTGGGGAAGGAACCAAAACTAAGTCCATTATCTTAATAAAACAAAGAACTGTGGATGCTAGAAATCTGAAACAAAAACAAAGTGTTGGAGAAACACAGCATGTCTGGCAGCATCTGTGGAGAGAAGAAGAGAGTTGAGTCCAGTGACCCTTAGTTTTTGTTATCTTAATTGTAATCTGACCAGAATTAGTATGGCATCAAATAGTGTCTTTCGATACATTTTGAATATTTGGATGAGCATAGCAATTTATCCATACTTTCTTGACATTGGGCAAGAACTTTAAATGATATTTGACTTCTCAACTCCAACCAGTGTTGTTGTCTGTAAATCATACTGTGCAGGGCCTTCCAATATACCGGATACTTGTATCATTTGATAGCTTATTCAAGACATTCCCAATGAG
Source organism: Chiloscyllium plagiosum (assembly GCF_004010195.1). NCBI lineage: Eukaryota > Metazoa > Chordata > Chondrichthyes > Orectolobiformes > Hemiscylliidae > Chiloscyllium > Chiloscyllium plagiosum. Next base: position 54,946,554 of record NC_057722.1, on the reverse strand, counting down.
ACTGTGAACATTCGTTAACTGTAACGGATAATGTGAACAGAAAAGGATAATGTTTCGCAGATTATTCATAGGGGAAATTACTGGTGGCATGTCTTCAAGTTGAAAGTGCAACTATTAACCTCAATAATGAACAGGGCTTGCTTTTAAAGTATTCCCATCATAGATGAAATGTTTAAAATCTAAAGTAATGCAAGATTTAAGGTGACATGCTAAAGAGATCAACTGGTGCCAGAAATGGACCATCATAATTGTCATTGCACCATTGTCTTGGTAACGATAACAGGAAACAAGCTCTGCAGGTTCTAGGAAGCAGTTGCTTCATTGTTTTCTCTTCCCTAAGTATGTACGTAATTTGGGAAAGTTCCCAGCAGTACATGGAACCATTGTATCTGTATCTTCATGCATGTGTCAATTGTGCAGAGTCAGGGGAATTCCTGGCTCAGTGAACCCAACTTCTATGAATGTATGCCTAAACATCAGATTTTCAGTATACGACTGGGGAAGGGCAAGGGTCAGAGATCCACTTCCACTCTCTTTACATCCTTCTGTAAAGAAGGAAAACAAAACTGCACACAGTATTCAAGATAAGGTTTCACCAATTCTTTCGTAACTGAAGCATATCTGCCTTCCTTTTATGTTCAATTCCTGTCTAATATGGAATAGCATCCTACTGGCCTTCTTGACTATATGCTGTACCTGTGTATTAACTTCCAGTGACACATACACCCATAACATCACAATTGTTGTTACCTGTGTTCACAGTGTATTATAAGGAAGCAATGAAAGCATCAAATAATTCATAAGGAGCAGCTATGAAGATGACATAGTCTTGGCAGCAGTATCTAGTGTGATACTCTACAGCGATGTAGTTAACAGGTGGGATTCAGTGGATGAATGGTGAATAGTCCTAGTCATTATCCCATCTATTTGCCATCTTGCCATCCCTCCATCAGGATTTACCCACAATGTAGTTCCCTGACCAGGTCCTGCATACTGTCATGTCATATTAATGGGCCTGGAGTGTAAAGCAGTAGGGCTGTCAGTGGTCATGGAGTACAGCATGCTGTTTTGGACTGATGGTCGCAACATACATAGCACCAAGCATTTGTGCAGAATTATTTCTCCACCATACCTTAACAGTAATTATTGATGTTATCATGAAAATGATTAGTGAATATATGTACACAAAAGTGAGTAAGAGCATTGTAATCTGAATGGTACACAAGCCGTTTTGCTTCTCAGTTACATTGATAGAATACTATACAAAGGAGGTTATGGAGCTGGGAGTAAGGAAGGAGTAGTCCAGCTTTCCTACAATTCACTGATCAAGCTCTTCAATAATTAGTGGAACAGGTTCAGAAAAGGGCATCCTGTACTCTTCTGATAAGCATTACCCACCTATAGCTATAAAAAAAAGCTCAGATTAAAATTATGGCGACAGTGAAGTAATAGGAGAGCATAATGTTTCATAGATTAGAACTGGAAAAGGTCAATAACCTGCTGTGTTCCTGCAAGGTTGTCTCATTACAGAGATCCAAGAGAAAGATTACATTTGCATGCTGCTGCTAAGGTGAGAAACCCAGCTCATTTAAAACAAAGGTTAGGTGATTTTATCTTCTCTCTCAGAGAGCTGCAAATCTTTGAAACTCTCTTTGAAAAAGGTTTGTAAGTAGAATTCTTAAATATTTTTAAGGCAGAGGCTAATCGATTCCTGTTCTCAAGGGATCGAAGAATTATTTGGGTTAGGCAGGAATGTGGACTTTCGGTTACAATCAGATCAGGCATGATCTTAATGAATGGTGGGCAGGTTCAAGGGCTGAAGAGCCTTCTCCTGCTCCTGATTCATGTTTTCATTTGTTGTGGATTTATAACTGCCCTTGTCTAGTCCTGGAAAGACATTTTTGGAATAAATTTGAATACTTCTCCACTGAAATGAAATTTGAGGGTCAGCCCTCTTTAAAACACAAGCAGCACAGAAGGCTTTGCTCTTTCTATGTGGATCTGAAAGGGGCCCTGCAGGTGTCTGCGATGGTGTCTCAACTTTTAACAATTTATATTAATAACTTAAATGAGAAGACAGGAAACAGGGTGGCTTAATCTGCAGATTACGCACAGATAGGTAGAAAGCTATGTTGTGAAGAGGAGATAATGAGTTTGCAGACTGAAACAAATATGTAAATGAGCAAAGATCTGGAAGACAGTATAATGTGGGAAAATGTAAAGTAGTTCACTTTGGCAGGAAAGTTAAAAAAAAAGCAGAGTACTACTTAAACAGTGAATGACTACAGGTTTCAGAGGTGTGGAGGGATGGTGACAGTAAAATGACAGTACGTCATGTAATTAAGAAGACGAATGGAATACGATCTATTATTGCAAGAGAAATTGAACATAAAGTCAGGGTGTTATGTTTCAGTTATATATAGCACTGGTGAGAGCACATCCTAAATTCTATATGCAGTTCTGACCTCCTTATTTAAAGAAGAAATTAAATGCCTTGGAGATGGTTCACAGGAAATTTAGATCTAAACTGGTATCTGGGATGAGCAGGTTGTCGAATGAGGGTAGGTTGGGCAGGTGAGGCATGGCTCCACTGGAGTTTAGAAAAGTGTGGAGTGATTTGGTTGAAGTATTTTAAGATTCTATATGGTCTTGTCAAGACAAATTTGGAAAGGATGTTTACTCTCATGGATAAGCCCAAAACTAGGGGACAACATAAATAGTTATGTGTTAGGCAAGGGCATTAAATGTTATCCAGGCTAGATATGAGTGTGAAATGGTAACAGTGGCAAGATCAGCCATGATCTTGTAGAATGGAAGAACAGGTTTGCAGGTTCGAATAAACTACTTCCGTTCTTAATTCATATGTTATTATGTGGGTAAATACCAAAAGGTGTGCCGAAGACCTCTCCTTTGTCAAAAGCAATGTAACACCCTATTTATTTCAGTCCTTTCTTCCCCATTGTCTTCCACACCTGCTCCACACCAGTGCACTTCCAGCATGCAGCCCCAGCTTCTCACCACTTCCTCCAACACTCAGTCTGCATAGTATCTGTTTCAAACCCAAAACTGGAACAACACACACTGTCAGTACCCCACACATTTCAGTGTAACAATTCAAATATAATTGTTTGATCCCCGAGGTTAGATAACAAATAATACTAAATCATGCTTTTAAAAGAATTTATATCAAAACAAGAGGTGCAGGTTAGAACATCTGAGAGTAACAGCTTCCATTCCCTATGGCACCCCCACTTGAGTAGGCGTATACATAAGGGTAGGGTGCTAGTACACTTCAGATCAGATCAGATTCCCTACAGTGTGGAAACAGGCCCTTTGGCCCAACAAGTCCACACAGACCCTCCAAAGACTAACCCAAACAGACCCAATTCCCCTCTGACTAATGCACCTAACACCATGGGCAATTTAGCATGGCCAATTCACCTGACCTGCACATCTTTGGACTGTGGGAGGAAACTGGAGCACACGGAGGAAACCCACGCAGACACGGGAAGATTGTGCAAATTCCACACAGACAGTCGCCCAAGGCTGGAATTAAACCTGGGGCCCTGGTGCTGTGAGGCAGCAGTGCCAACCACTGAGCCACCGCGCTGCACTTGGAGCATTAATGGGTCCACTCTGATTATACATTTTATATTCTGTCACATTTGAGCAATGTTTGGGTATATTTACATACATTCATGAATGAGTTGATGCCTGCTTGTACACTACAGACTTCAACAGAAATGTTAAGCTTGTGAAGGGCTTTCCCACCAGAGTTATTAAATGATAAGATCCATCATGCATTAAAGTCTTCAGGAACAAGGATTTTACTGGTCCCAAGAATTTGGATGATGTCTTCACTTCCTGATGTCTCATGTAAGAATGCAAAGACATGCTGAGATGCTCCTGGCATTTTTAATTGTCCATCCAAGTTTGACTTTAAAAGAGACTCGGTGATCAGACTCCATAAATAGATGCTGGGCACCAGGTGCATCTCAAATATACATGGTTGATTCACACAGCAGTGTTCTATATTGGACTAGGCATATGCATTGCAGTGTGAGAGGCCACAGAAACCCCAGGAATATTACTCACCTGCTGTCCCGACTGTTTTGGCACCATTTGCATTCCAAAGCTGTTGTTGTAAAACTGTTTAAAGCTCATCCTGTGCAATATGCCTTATCTGCTTGCATGTTAGTAGTTACAATCATAATGGTATTTAAAGGGTGTAAAGTCTTATTGTCACTCCCAGCATTGTAGGAATGATTTGAATATGGACCAAGAGATGCCTTTGGTGCTTCCTTCATAGGCACTTGCATTTATAAGAAGGGGCCAAGTTGTGAAAAATCTCTTATCATGTGTGTTGCAATATTTTTACTCGTGTGGATATGGATGATGGCAAGTTGGAGATCACAACATGGATCTATTTTGCAGAAGGATGTACCTGGTGGTGAGCCCATCCTGCACAGAGTCAGCCTTGGCTACATGACAATCCCTCCATGCTATTGGCAATTCTCATCACTTCCTGTTTTAGAATTATCAGAATGGACAGGCACGTCCTCCTCTTCATCCTTCTCAGAGCTTACAGTTGTGCCCAGGGTGTCATCATTACCAATTTGTAGACTCCTCTGCTGAGCAATGTTGTATAGCCTGCATCGTATCACTATTGTTTTTCATGTCCTTGCTGGTTATACTGTTGGGACACCTGAAGGAAGTATTTAAAAGGGCAATGGCATTCTCAGTTGTGCTCTTTGTGATGATGTGGCTGCTGTTAGGTTAGCGTTAGACATTGCCTCAGTTGAGGAATTCCATACAGGGTCATCATCTGAGTTAGTAAGGAGTTGCCTTTGTTTTCTAGCAGCCAACCATGGTTCTGCAAAGGCGACTGACATAGCCACACAAGTAAGCAACACTATAGCATGAAGCAGTAATGGGATTTACTTTGCACACATAGAAGGAAGGCCTTGTTATGCTCACAAGCCAAAATGTCATTGAATGAATGGGAAGATGTTTACTTAACCAAGGTGCCCATGTGCTGACTTGAAGCCATTGTAGCAACTTGATTTGAATATATAAGATGCTCCATCTGGGGGAAAATTGTTGTCTGGACTGGAGCTGTGGCTGTCAGCATCTGAGACATCAAATCACCTGGGACATGAATATACTCTGTACATCAACAAACAGGACAACAGTTATTGCCTTAATGCAGTTCTGTGTTTATGACTGGGATATTTCAGACAGGTCTGCTGCCGAGACCCACAAAAGATGGAGCAATAAAAATTGAGTATAATGATTACGTTCACAGCCACTACAAGTCAATGTATGGGGTTCAACAGAGCGTGGTTCAAATGGTTGCTGCAACATGCACCATATGCCAAAGCTTAAACCCCATCATCTTCAGCACCAGTTCTCCATCATATTAACTTAAAATATCTGAGGCCATAACTCCTTTTACACATAGTAGAATCTGATTGGCCTCCCTTTCATTCACCTCCTTGCTAGGATGCATGGTGCTGCCTCTTCTTCCAGATCTCATGCCTTCCCTCAGACCTCTTGCTGCACAAACTAACAGGGTCATATGGTGCCTACTGGTGTCACAGAGTACCATTGCCATCTTGTCTCTTCCTTTACAAGAAACACAAAGTTCTTCCTGATATCTGGGTCCAGAAGTCAGTAAGGACTGGTCATATTTCAGGTTTCCTGGAGACAGCTGCCCATTGAAATCATAATGGTCCTGGGAGTTGTCCTGTGAGTCCAACATCTCTATTGTCCTACTCCCTGGGGTTAAAGTAAAACACTTTGAAATGGGTTTCTGTTGATTGTGGGGCATTTAAGACAAAACAAATTCCACAGGCATAATTGCAGCTCTGTGAAGTGTACCATGGCTATCCAAAGAAATCTTCAAAGTTTAGACCTCCTCCTCCCAGATCTATTCCGCATACACTGTACTTCACGTAGCTCGTCAGAAAAATTCAACATTAAAGGAAGCACCTGCTGATTTCAATGGGCAGCTGTCTCCAGGAAACCTAAAATATGACCAGTCCCCATTCTGGACAATGTGAAAATAGAAGGTGCTATGTTTGGGGGCAAGAATTATGATTTCTGGTCTCATCTGCCATTTTTAAATTGACAAAGAGGCTGTCCATTGTTGCAAGAATCCAGGCCAAGATGTTTTACTTCGATAATGAAAGAAATACAAAGACAATTAAAATAATAGATATCCATCTATTCAATAATTTGGTAATCGAAGTACACACTGCATGACTATATGAACAACAATAGGCCACTCAGTCTTTTAAACCTGCTTCACTATTCTATTATATACTGGTTAATCAGAACCATAACTGTGTATATCTGTCTTGGTAACAATTCTATTCATACCCTTATTTAGCAAAAATCTACTAATCTCAGTTTTGATATTTTTAATTAACCTCACTTTAATAGTTTCTTGAAGGAGGTGGTTCCACATTTCCACCACCTTTTCTGTAACAATGGCTATCCTGCCATTATTCTTGAATGGCTTATCTCTGATTTTAAAATTGTTAAACACATTCTTCCATCAGCGGAAATAGTTACTTTCGTTCTTTATCTTACCAAAACCTTTTAATTGTGTTAAACAGTGTGATTGAAGCTGTTGATATGTGGTCTCATTTTTAGTTCTATGTATATTCATTTCAAGCTAGATTTAATTGTAATCATATATCTAAATATCCATTATTATTTAATTAGGCTATGCATCAAATTGATCATATCCTTACCTTGTAAACCGCTCTTTCATTTAATGATTTTTACAAGTTCATTAAACCAGTACTTTTATTATTTGGCTTCAGGAGACTTAATGATGCAATCTTTAAACATTCAAAAATACTGTTAAAAACAAAACAAAACAAGAAGCTGGAATATTATGAGATTGGCAATAAGTGTGTGCTCTTAACAGCTGCCTGTGGGCAGCATGGAGACATTCCTGGAGCAGGTTGGTTGCTTGCAGTGAAGTAACAGAAGGTGATTCCTTGCCTGGTATGTCAGTCACATGGCTGCTTTTACTACTGATTTCCTCAGAAGATGTTTCCTGCTCTATCAATTGTTTTCAGTGGAGAATCTTGCTGGATCTTACACTGGAACCATATGTCAGTTGGATCAGATCCAGTTGACAGGCTCACTTCAGATAGTTCTTGTTAGGCTGAAGTGTTGAGGAATTTGGAATAAAAGTGAGCAAATTGAAACTGAGATACAATTCAAAAATGACTTAATTAAGTGCTAGGATAGCACAAGAGTCTTCCTAAAGTTTTGCTTTTTAATTCAGTTTCATAGCTTACTCATGTAGAATTTGAAGCCAGAGCTTTGGGTTGCTAGTCCAGCATCAGAATGAGATCATAAAATCATAAAAAGTAGGAGCAGAAGTCAGTAACATATCCCATCTTTCCTGATGAAGGGATCTTGCCCAAAACGTCAATTCTCCTGCTTCTCAGATGCTGCCTGATCTTCTGTGCTTTTCCAGCACCACACTCTCGACTCTGATCTCCAGGCATCTACACCTCACTTTCTCCTATATATCCCATCTAGTCTGCGGCACCATATAATGAGATCAGATCACAATCTGATTGTGGCCTTTGCCCCACTTTACTGTTTGTTCTCCATTTACCTTGGATTTCTGTGGAGATCAAGAATCACTCAAACTCAATAATTTTTAATATATTAAATGATCTAGCCTCCACTGATTTGTATGGATGTGAATTCCACATACTATCAAAACTCAGAGAAGACATTGCTCCTCATCTCCATTTTAAATGAAAGACTCTGGTATTTTCAACTTTGCTTCAAGTTCTGGATTGCCAACACTAAGTAAGAGAGAGAATAAAAATAAATTTAGCGATTACCTCTGGATTTGACTAATCCAACACACATATAGCAAGTCTCCCACACTCTATACACTATTAACCTGAGTTTATAGAGACATAGAGTCAAGCAGCATGGAAACAGAGTGATTCAGTCCAAGTCGTCTATGCCAAACAGGTTTCCCAAACTAAACTAGTTCTGTTTGCCTGCATTTGGCCCATAGTCCTTTAACCCTTTCCTAATCATGTACCTATCCAAAATAAACTTTAAATATTGTAGATGTTCACCACTCTCTCTGGCAGTTTATTCCACATATGTACCACCCTCTGTGTGAAAGAGTTACAGCTCAGGTCTCTTAAAGTTTTCCACTCCCATCTTATACAAAGGCCCTCTACTTTTGAACTCCTATATCCTCGAAAAAAGACCTTTGCCAATCACCTTATCTATGCCCTTATAATTTTATAAATTGCTATAAGACCATCCCTCAACCTCCTATGCTCCAGGGAAAAAAAATGTCCTCGCCTATCCAGCCTCTCCTTATAACTTAGAACCTCCAGGCTGGGCAACATCCCAGTAAGTCTTTTCTGCACTCTTTCCTAATTAATAATATATTTCTGAAAGCAGGGTAATCACAATTAGCCACAGTATTCCAAAAGTGGCTTCACCAATGTCCAGTACAGCTGCAACATGATGTCCCATCTCCTATACTTAATGGTCTGACCAATGAAGGCAGGTGTGTTAAATGCCTGCTTCGTCATCCTGTCTAGCTGTGACACCACTTGCAAGGAACTATGAACCTACAGTCCTCGGTCTCTCTGTTTGACAACACTCCGCATGCCCTTATCATTAAGTATGTAACGTCTTACTGGTTGTCATCCAAAACACTGCTGCCCCTGTCCAGGCTCATACCAAATCCTGATCATCCATTATCTCTGTGCTTAGATACATTCATTGGCTCCTTGTTAAGCAACGTCTTGATCTTAAGTTTCTTAGCACTGTTTTCAAATGTTTCCATGCCCCCACCCCTCCCACCCCAGCCTTATTTCTGCTTATCCTTTCCTCCTTTAATCTCATAAATCTCTGCAATTTCTGTGCTCTGTGAAATCTAGCCTCTTGTGCATGCCTTTTGTTAATTGCTCCACTGTTGGTGGTCATCCCTTCAGTTGTTTAATGTTTAATCGGTGTTCCTCTATTCCTCACTGCCTTTAAGATCACAATATATAGAAGCATAATTAGGCCATTCTGTCCATCAATCCACCGTTCGATCAGAGCTGATATATTTCTCAACCCCAATCTCCCTGTAATTCTTGATCACCTTACCAATCAAGAACGTATTATTGCTGTCTTAAATACACTCAATGACTTGGTCTCCACAGCTTCAACACCCTCTGGCTGAAAAAATTCTTCCTCATCTCTGAGGCTGTGCCCTTGCATGCCAGTCTCTCCTACTTGCAGAAACATCTTCTCCTCATCCACTCTATCCAGACCACTCAGTGTTCTGAGAGTTTGAATAGACCCCCGCTCATCCTTCTAAACCCCATCGTGTACGTCCCTTTCCCCCTTTAAGACTCTCCTGAAAACTTGATTCTTTCAAGAAACTTTTGCTCATCTGATCTAATCACTTCTTACCTTGCTCCATTGGTATATATGAGTCTGAAAGAGTTCATATTGGTTGATAAATCAGTGGAATAACTGTAGAAGCACCACCCACTGTGATGGTGTCATGACGATTGGTGGAAAGCGGAGTTAAGGATCTTCAAGCAATGAGACCCAATCATTGGTTCTCCTAACAGTCTTGCTAATAATTTGGACTAAATTGTTGTATCGTGACAACAGTTTAGAACCCTAAAGAACCAAAGACATTTTTAAAGTAGTGCTTCTAAAATGTGTTTTGTTAAAAGAGGTCTGAAAACAGTTGAAAATAGCTGCATATGTAAGGATAGATAAATGCATAAAACATTACACCTAAAGATGTGAAGAGAACTTCAAACAAGGAAGAGACAAGTCAAAAAAAAGCTGATGAAACCCTGCTCAACAGCAAGCCACCCTCTCCAGCCTCTGTCCCAAATTGAAAATATGAATTTGCTTTTTTGCCTTTGAAGAGTAGATAAGGACAGGGGTTAGAATGCCAGTTTTAACACTTTAGGACCGAGATTCAAGAGTGTGCACCAATGGTACTCAGATGTTTGTGTATTCTATGGATAAGGATCATAATAAATAACAGTCTTTGTTGAAATGTTGATGTGCGGTGAAGGTCACAGTTAAACTATTTCATCGAGGGCCAAAGGGCCTGTACTGTGCTATAATGTCCTATGTTCTAGTAGCCTGTACATTGCAGGTAAAATAATCTTTACTGAGTGCTGGAAGCCAGCTAGTTAGCCAGGTAAAAGAAAACAGGATAACAAAAGGATTCTGTCTCTCTATGTTTTTTAATTCAGACTCTGTGTTTCTATTGTGGTAACAACAGTTGCACTCAATTATCTGCTCCTCATGACTAATTTAGAGACTATATCTTTAACTTACCATTTTAGACTTACCTCTTACTAATAACCAGCGTGTAGGTTTGTTGCGTAACTAATTTCTTTCATGGTTAGTAGTTAATAAACACACATTTTTTTTCAACTGAAAAAAGCCTGTTTTAAACATAGGTTCATTTGAATCTACGAGCAAGGTATCTGCAATTGAAAGGATCTGCTTTTAAATCAATTTTGTTGAGAGCAACTAGGGGTGGGTGAATATAAATTAAAAACATGGAACAAGTTCCTCTACCTATTCGCAGAAGCTTAACAATTTGTGGTATCATAACAAATTGAGGAACCTCACCTGGGATCTGGGTGTTGCAAAAGTTTGTAACATTCAATAATAGTGGAGATGAAATAAACCATACCTTAACTACGAGACTCTTCTAGTTAGATCAGAGGGTGGCTATCTCATTACTCTCGATGCAGTGGATCCTAGAGAAATGCATACTTTATTCAAAGATGCTCGTGGTAGCACGTTTAATATGGTGTGGTACTTTGTGTTGCATAATGTCCTGAGAAACATTTTGGGATGGTTTATTATGATAAAGGTGTTAGATAAGCAGCTATTGTGTTATGACATATTTGGGAAAGTACACTGACACCCAAGCCCCAATAGTTTTCCACAGAAGTCATTGATTTAATCAAAGTACTCAAAGTCCTCAGTTTACCTGTCTGATGGAATCATATTAACAGAAAATACTGACCAGGTATTTGCTTATTATGAACAACTATTCATTATAAATAAGTCAATTCTGACCATAAGTGAACAGCTACCATTTATAAACATCTAATGCTACTAGTTGAAACTCTAACCCCATATTAAAACTCATACACATACATATAATCAGAAACTGAAAAAGAAATAAAAACATTGGTGTTATGGATGGAGGAAAATAACTGGGAGACCACAGTTCAATAACAACAGTCCACACAGTTCAAGGAGATGCTCCTTTTGCTCCCCAAGACCTTCTATTCTTCAGTCTCCTTTCTTCATACTCTTTCATTTCTTCACAGGAGGTTGTGGACATTGCTGCACTACTTATAAAGTCTCTTAGTTACTGTTTAAAGACAGCAGCTTACAGCAACAGATAGAAGAAAATAAGCTTTCTTCAGGCTTCAGTAGTTTACAGTAGAGACAGACAGCACCTCTTTCTTCTTTTGTACTTGTACTGCATTTCCTAAGCATCACATTCAGAAACAGGTCAAACTTGAATTCAGGTCTCCTGCCCCAAAAGTAAAGACATAGAACATAGAACAATACAGCACAGAACAGGCCCTTCAGCCCACGATGTTGTGCCGAATATTTGTCCTAGCTTAAGCACCCATCCATGTACCTATCCAATTGCCGCTTAAAGGTCACCAAAGATTCTGACTCTACCACTCCCACAGGCAGCGCATTCCATGCCCCCACCACTCTCTGGGTAAAGAACCCACCCCTGACATCTCCCC
>NC_057722.1:54926185-54931756 GCF_004010195.1 Chiloscyllium plagiosum | reverse complement strand
CCCCCTCCTTTTTTTACCACCCTCCCTAATCTTACTGGAACATCTGTAACCAGGAAGCTCCCACAACCATTCCTGTCCCTCTTCTATCCACGTTTCTGTGATGGCCACAACATCGTAGTCCCAGGTACCGATCCACACCTTAAGTTCACCCACCTTATTTCTGATACTCCTTGCGTTGAAGTATACGCACTTGAACCCATCTCTGTGTCCGCAAGTATTCCCTGTCTGTGCTACCTTCTTCACAGCCTCCCTACATTCTTGGACATCCTGACAAACAGATAGCCTACTTGCTGGACTACATGTAAATATGAGGTGCTTGGCTGGTTTGAATAACTGGATATACGTAAAGCTATGAAATGTGGGTCTGGAGTTTTGGAATAGTATTAAATGTGTGACAGCAAAGTGAAGCATACAGATTGGTAGAGATTGTGATAGCTGGCAAATGTATGAAGGGTGGGTAAGGTATGGATGATATATGTACTAATGCCCACTTGTTGATTCTCTTTCTCAGCTGCATGCTCATAACTCAGCTACAAGCAGATTTTACTCAAACACCCATAGCCAGCATGCAGGAAGTGGGTTAAATCATGCTTTACGATACCAGCAATTGTTTTTATGCCTTATCAAATTCCACAGCCTTGATTATAACAGCATATTGATTTCTGATGGCCACTGCTGCAAGATTATTGTAAAAGCAAAACATTAAACAAAAATATTAGTTTGCTGTAAGGCCTTGCATAAACTTCATTTGGAAATATATTCAATTTGGTCTCCATGCATGGTAGGTGATATAGTGATATTGAAATAGGTTCAGTGGCAGGCTACTGTAGACTGATACCACTTCAAACTAAAAGAGACAGGATCTCCTATTCTAGTGAATGGACTTTGAGAAGATTTGTGTGACCTTTTTAAAGGAGTGAACAAATTGGATTCCAGGTTGAAAAAAAAAGAAATTAGGCACAATTAATGCACAGTTCCTGCCAAACCACAAGAATTCTGTTTTCCACTTTTCAGCATATTCTTCTTTTTGTTATTCAGATCAAGCCAAGTTACACAAATTAAAAATATATAGCAAGTCAACTGTTAAACGATATTGTGGAACACTAGGCGAAAGTGGGTACTGGAGATACTGGAGATTAGAGTCAAGATTAGAAAGGTGCTGGAAAAGCACAGCAGGTCAGGCAGCATCCGAGGAACAGGAAAATTGACATTTCGGGCAAAAGCCCTTCATCAGCTTTCGGATCCTCGGATGCTGCCTAACCTGCTATGCTTTTCCAGCACTATTCTAATATTGTGAAATACGCCATTTTTGTCTAAAATATTAGGAAGCCATGATATTAGAAACATTTCTATCCTGACCTTGATGCAATCTATCAAACACCTTGAGTGTGTAGAATTACTCACAATAAAAATCACCTTGCATCTCAGAGAACAATTCAATCATGTCCTGAATACTGTGTTTGATTCTTCACAATGTGGAGTCATCACAAGAGAACCTAATATTCCAAGACAACAAGAAATGCCAAGAGAGGTTGTGAACCATTAAAGTGGATTCTTGAGAGGAACTTGATATGACCACTATGGTGATTGAAGAGAGCAATCAGCTCACCGAGACAATTCAATCCATCAATGACTCACAGTCTCTGCTTTATGTACACTGTTAAAAATCACACAACACCAGGTTATAGTCCAACAGGTTTATTTGGAAGCACTAGCTTTCGAAGTGCTGTTCCTTCATCAGGTGATTGTGAAGCAGGACCATTAGACACAGGACAAATTTGTGGACTCTGTACAACCCTTCATTTTTGAATTGGTAATCAAGAAAATGACTTTAATAATTATATTAAAAATATGCAATTCAATGATAATACACTTTCAGTAATTATCTCAACTGTGAATACATACATTAATCCATTGGTGGGATGCCCAATTTGACAGTAGGCTGCTCAACATCAATAAATTAATGGACTTGTAGTTGAAACAGTTAAAATTTCATTTTAGGAACGAATCACTGCACAATCTGGATGATCTATATACTGCAGTAACTTTCTTTGTTGGAAAACATGGCTAAGGAATATTATGCTGAGGATGCAAGCATGAGGAAATAACTTTTATAGATTAAGAGAACACACAAATAGTATAGCACCAATCACAAGTTTCCATAGTAGATAATAGTAAAATAAATGTGAATAAATGTTGCACTGACACTGACACAGTAATACAAATGGTGTGCAGGATACTAGAAATCAAAATAGCAAATGTTTACTAATTATCAACAGCATGAATGTGAAGGAGAATGTACAGTGCCTGGCATGGTGATCCTCTGGCATGGTGAGGTGATCTCTCAGCCTGGGGTGGCACTCTCTCAGTGGCCTGGTGTGGTGGTCTTTCAGTGGCACGTAGTGGTCATTTGCCCTGGTGTGACCTCAGAGTGGACCCCCAACCTGGATGTGATTCCAGAGCAGTCTCCCAATCTCGAGAACCTGGAGGTGAAGCTTGGCACTGTCTAGAGTCAAGGCCAATTGTGGACTGGAGACCGGGTGCTGTGTGGACTGGGTTGGAAGAGCTATTGTTCTGAAAGTTTTATTTCCCTAATTTCTAATTTATTCCTATAATATGTAATTCTAGACTTTTTATGTCTTCAATTTTCTTTTTTTTTCTGAAGAACTTTTTCTGAAGAACTTGTTCTGAAGAATTTGTACCTCGGTACCTTGGCGCCTTAAATGGCAACTTGTAAATATTTCACTGTACTCATTTGAGTACATGTGACAGTAAAACAATTCAATATCAAATCACTGTGGGGCCAAGAGTTTCTTGTAGAAATGTTGGCTGCTCAAAATAGGATCTGCTAAAAGTGGGAAACAGTGAACTTCCAAGGTTAAGTCCTCATTTTCTTCTTCCTTGTTTTTGTCATGCTGTTACCCAATATACTTTATAGTATGGGGGAAAACATCACAATTAGAAAGTTCAGAGAAGTAAGTGTCATGGGCCAATAGAAAGGAACCAATATGCAAGGAGGAAGGAAGCTATTATCTAGCGTTTTGGGAATATGAGGTTATGAAACCCAGAGGAAAACATGAAACTCACAGATTCCTGTTGAGTTATTGTATGAGGCACATAATCTGCTACATGACTGTACCATGCAGCAATTACATTCAACTCCCACAATGTAGAATATAATGACAGTGAAGTGTTTATCTAGATAAGTATGATTATTTACACATAATGTACCACTTGTTTGTTTCATCAATCAAAGAGAACCATTGTTTTAGTTTGAAACAGTAGGTTGGCAGTATTCACTGCAGTACTATCCATCAACGTCCACAGTTGCAGCAGTTACTATTCTGCTGAGTGTACCTCTGAAATTATATGAGGATTTGGATCTTTATTTGGTTCTTATTTGAAGGAGAGGCTGTGGAAGAGTAATCTCTAACTTGCTTCCTTGCACATAACAGTAGATGGTGTCTCAAGAATTCAACATCAAGATCTCCGCATAAGTCATAACATTGAGCATCAATTGTTTGCTCTGGAGTCTGTTGGGGATGTGTCAAGGTCAGTGGCATCTCAGCGAAGACATTAAGTAGACCCTTATTAGAGAATCCACTGTGAATATCCTACTGCTGCTGCAAGCACAACACAATTATAGCTCATTCAATATATCTGTACCTTGCTATCCATCATATTTTATTGTGCAAAACGAAGCTGTCTAAGTTTTCCAAAAATAAACAGAATAGAACATATGTAATTCTCAGCAATACATAAAAGAATGGCTTGAAGAGCAATCTGATGTTTACAACTACGCCCAAATAAATTTAAAAGTTAGAGTTCCTGCAAAAACTAAACTGGTGGTAAACTAAACTGTTACTGAGAAAATGCATTTGTCTTATCCTCCAAAATCTACAAATTGAATTATAGATTATTTTCATCGGTAATTGTTTGCTGAGAGCCCTCTAAAAATATATTTGCATCGTCAGTTCTCCAAACCCCTTTCTGCATGTTGTATCGGGCTGATTTTACAGTAGAAGAGCTATCAATCTGCTTAATCAATTTTTTATCTTGTTCTCTTATTTCACCAATTACACAATGGAGACTGAAACATGGAACTAGCTATAGAAATCTTCATTCTCTACAACTGCTGACAGAAAGACATATCAGCAATTACAGCTCCCATGATCTAATTACCTGCTGCAAATCAAAGGAAATCAAATCAAGGCCTAGTTGTAATGGCACTGGAGCAGTAATCCAACAGCCCAGAGTATGCTCCAGAGACAGCGGTTCAAATCACACAATGGCAGCTTGTGGAATTCAATTAATAAATCTGGTTTATAACTGTTGTGGTTCTGTTCGCCGAGCTGGGAATTTGTGTTGCAGACACTTCGTTCCCTGTCTAGGTGACATCCTCAGTGCTTGGGAGCCTCCTGTGAAGCGCTTCTGTGATGTTTCCTCCGGCATTTATAGTGGTTTGTCTCTGCCGCTTCCGGTTGTCAGTTCCAGCTGTCCGCTGCAGTGGCCAGTACATTGAGTCCAGGTTGATGTGCTTATTGATTGATTGATCAACTACAACCACAGGGACGCCAAGACAGCAGACTTCCTAGCAGCACTAGAATGCACACTCAGAAATAATGGACTGACAGAAGAGACACAACAAACAGTGAGACAAAGTATCGTACCCCTGATAACAAGGAAAAGACAAACACATAACCTCAACCCAAAGGAGAGGGAAGCACTAAAAGCACTAAGAAACAATAAGATCATAATCATACTACCAGCAGACAAAGGCAGAATGACGGTCATCCTGGACAAAGCAGAGTACATCCAAAAAGCGCAACAACTACTTGCAGATACCAACACCTACCAAAAGAGGGAGTTTGACCCCACCCCACAGCTCACCAATAGGATAAACAACACACTGAGGAACCTACAAAAAAACGGACAGATAGCCAGGTTTGACCTACAGATAATGAAACCTGAAAGCAACAACACCGCCAGATTCTATGGATTACCTAAAGTGCACAAACCAGACATCCCACTCAGACCCATAGTATCACTACCAGGGACACCATCACACAAACTGGCCAAAGAACTACAGCAGAAACTGAAACACCTGATCAGCGGATCCAGATACTCTGTACAATCAACACAGGAATTCTTGGACATGATCAGAAATATACACATAGACAAGGAAGAAACTATGGTATCATTCGATGTAACGGCACTGTTCACCTCCATTGACAAAACCCTAGCCAGAGAAACAATAGCCAAACTGCTGGACATACAGAACCGACAACAAGACGGGGAACCTATCAACAAAGACGGCATACTCAAACTACTGGACCTGTGCCTCACAACACACTTCACATTCAACAACCACATATATGAACAAATCAACGGCACACCCATGGGCTCACCCATCTCTGGACTCATAGCAGAAGCGGTAATGCAAAGATTTGAACAAACAGTTTTACCGCAAATTCAACCCAAACTCTGGATCAGATATGTGGATGACACCTTTGTAATCATTAAAAACACAGAAATAGAGAACACACACCGGATCATCAATGCCACACTCAC
>NC_057722.1:54889214-54925942 GCF_004010195.1 Chiloscyllium plagiosum | reverse complement strand
ACAAAACACTACATAGGACAAACAGGAAGACAGCTAACGATCCGCATCCATGAACACCAACCCACGTAACGACATGACCAGCTATCCTTAGTAGCCACACACTCAGATGACAAGTAACATGAGTTCGACTGGGACAACACTACTATTATAGGACAAGCCAAACAGAGAACAGCCAGGGAATTCCTAGAGGCGTGGCACTAACCACAGATTCAATCAATAAGCACTGAGGATGTCACCTAGACAGGGGACGAAATGTCTGCAACACAAATTCCCAGCTCGGGAAACACAACCACAACAACGAGCACCCGAGCTACAAATCTTCTCCCAAACTTTGAACTGGTTTATAACTGTTATGACAATGGCTTGCAGAAATCAATCTTGCCTTTACTGATGGGGTGGCTTCCTTGACAGAGTGATTAAAATCATTCATTTCAATTGTTAATGTACTTGTTATCTGGTACTGTTTCAAAGGTTAGGACAGCATAGATTTAAACATGTTACAACAAGTTTGCCTTCTTGGTTTGGACATTCCCTCAATGACAGCACTGGTTAGAAAAATGAACAGAGCTGTCAATGACAATTGATTCTGCAACTTCCTCTTCTTATCATTTGCAACTTTACACCAGGAGTGAAACCACACAATTTCAAGGATTGTTTTCCATGCATTAAGTCCTTGACCTTGAAGAGTTATTGGTTGAGCCCAAGGTCATCCATATGCCAAGTATTTAGTTAGGAAGTAACAGAAAGCTTGAGTACATGGTACTACCCATTCCTGGAGACAGAGCATTTATCCATGTTGGCATAGTTTTAGAAAACAGTCCTCTTCTATGTCTCAGTCTGTTTAAAATAAACTCAAAATATTCACTCTGCACATGGCAATGGGTAACTAATCCTCCCCTTTGCAGTTTTAATACTAGCATGCCTCACTTTGAGTCATATTTAAAGCCACCAGACCTTACAAAATATCTGTTACATGCCGCATCTTTATGATATACATTGAAAAGGTGTAAACCAACATTCTTTATTTATTTCAATGTCAGTTTTAAAGACCTGTTCTGAAAGTCACTTGAGATAATTGATATTGATGGTGAAATTACATGATGCACTTCAGAACTCAGGTTCCCTTTTCTCATCAGCAACAAAAAATAACACTGAGACTCAAATTCAAATGCATTGGATAAGGATGAAGGTCAGTTAAAGATTGAAAAATTAGTTTATTGTGTTTGCAACTCCAAACATACAAACAATATTTAATTACATTAATTACTGTTGAAAATCCTAAGATTGAAGCTATCACCTCAGCTACCAATGCCTTCTTGCAATTTCCATTGTCCACCTTTTCCCAACTTGACCTACCCCATCTTGGAATCTATGTGTCTCTCTCTACCTATTTCCCTCTCTAGTTTCTGTCCCAGTTCCTCTCATGCCCCTTTCCAAAATCATCTTAGCCATCATTTTCTCACTTGTCTTCATTGTATTAAAATACTGACCATCACTTCCCTTCCTAGACCGAAGATAAATCATAATTTAAATGGAACTTCTCAGGCACAATTCCCACAGTTTGAAACTGCCATCATCACCCCCAGCATTCAAATATGTGAAGAGGTAGTCACCCCAAAATCCATCTCCAACTTTCCTAAAATGCCATGTTTTGAATATTCCAAGAGGTTTCTGTCTCTGACTCAAAATGGTTTTAATCAAAGTCATGAATAGCATTTTCTATGCGTGTGGTCATGGTTCACGTCCACTCCTTATCCTGCTCTGTGGCCTTTATTATTGGTTGACAATGCCATCCTCTTCCAACAGCTCACTGCTGATACAAGGGAATCTGACTATTCAGAGATCCAGAGATTCTGTGCTGAGGCAGCTAAGGGCTCTGCCACTCTTAATAAAGCAGAGGTTGGGGAGGAGATAGGATAGAGCCATAGAAGCTCAAAATCAATTGATATAAGGCCAGAGAAAGTTTCAGGGATAATGAGGTGAGGCGATGTGAATACTTATATTGAGGTGGGTGCTAGTCAGGTTGGGTTGTGGCTAGTCAGCTTGGGTAAAAACAATGACTGCAGATGCTGGAAACCAGATTCTGGATTAGTGGTGCTGGAAGAGCACAGCAGTTCAGGCAGCATCCAAGGAGCTTCGAAATCGACGTTTTGGGCAAAAGCCCTTCATCAGGAAGCCCTGATGAAGGGCTTTTGCCCGAAATGTCGATTTTGAAGCTTCTTGGATGCTGCCTGAACTGCTGTGCTCTTCCAGCACCACTAATCCAGAATCTGGTCAGCTTGGGTTCCTAGTTAGATAGAGGAGAAAGTGAGGTCTGCAGATGCTGGATTCCTGAAGAAGGGCTTCAGCAACTTTTCCAGCAACACATTTTCAGCTTCCTAGTTAGATGGCTCAGTTTAGTTGATGCAGGTCAAGGAGGTGGTGCAGTTGGGTGATGGGGCTAGTCATATTGGGTCTGGGGGTATTCGATGGATCAGGGAAGATGACTGAGGGGACAGGGGACCCCTGAAACATTTCAGCAAAATTTGTGCACCAAGGTAGCCACTCTTCTAGCCAAGTTTTTAAGTACAATTAAAACACTGGCATCTCTTCTACAATTGCTCAGGTATGTCATGGACACAAAAAGCAGGACAAATCCACTTGGCCAATTACTGCTCCACGGTGCTCATCTCAATAATCAACATTGCTGATAGAATGCATCATCAACAGTGCTTTCAAATGGCACTGCAAATGGCACTAACATCAAAGCAGCATTTGACCAAACATGCTATCAAAACTCAATGGGAATAAGGGAAAGCTCTACATTGGTTGGAGTCATTCACAGCGCAAAGGAAGATGATTTTGTGCATTGAAGATCAATCAGCTCAGTCCCAGTACATCACTTCAGGAGTTCCTCAGGGTAGGGTTGTGAATTCAACCATTTTCAGCTGCTTCACAAATGACCTGTCTTCCATCACAAGGTCAGAAGTGGGAATGTCCACTAATGACCACAATGTAGGTACTGAAGCAGGCTATGCCCAAAAGCAGCAAGAACTACACAATAGAGCTGGTTTAGGCTGACTAATGGCAAGTAACATTCACACTACACAAGTGCAAATTTGTGACAACCTATTACAAGAGAGAATCTAACAATCTCCCCTTGACATTCAATAGCACTACCATTATTGAATTCTCCCACTATCCTCTAGGTTACTTACCAATGACATGAAACTGCACTTGACTTCCATATAGGCAACAAGGACAGGTCAGAGGCTGAGAATTGTACAGCAAACAACTAATCTCCTCACTTCCAGATCCTGTGCACCATCTACAAGGCACAAGTCAGAAGGGTGATGGAATACTCTCCATTTGCCTGGATGGGTGCATCTCCAACAGCATTCAAGAACTTGACACAGTCCAGGACAAAGCAGCCTGCTTGATTAGAAACCTGTCTGCTATCTTCAATGCTTGCTCCCTCCACCACCAAGGCACAATTGCAGCAGTGTATTTTGCCATCTACAAAATACACATCAGAGTCTCACCAGGGCTCCTTGACAGCCCCTTCCAAACTCACAACTTTTAAAACCTTAAAAAAAAGACAGCAGGTCCCTGGGAATGCCATCACCAGCAGGTTCCTCCTCATACCTGACTTTAAACTGTACTGCTATTGCTTCACTGTCATTGATTAAAATCCTTCCTAACAGCACTGTGTGTATCTGCACCAAATGAACTACAACAGTTTTGAAGGACAGGGCTCCCCATTACTACGTCAAGAACAAGTAGGGATGAGCTATAAATGCTGACCTAGCCAGCAATGACCACGTACTGTTATATGATTAAATAAAGGATCCAGGATGGCTGGATGGGCAACCAATGCTGACCTTGTTAATAGTGTCCATATTTAATTGAAGAATAAACAAAATAAAAGAACTTTTCCGTATTTTCAAAGACAGAGAGATCGAGGGTGTTTTTTTTCTGAGCTGAATGTAAATATGCACTTATGAGGGAAGCGATAATGCAGATAATTTGAATTGGAAGGGTCAATACTTCAGGACAGTGACCCCTTTATAGCTTGAATAGGAACTAGCAACAGTTGGATGGTCAACAATTAGAAACATAGAAAATAGGAGCAGACATTCAGCCCTTCTAGCTTGCTCCACCATTCAATTTGATCATGGTTACTCATCCATCTCAAACCCATGTTCTGGCTTTCTCCCCATCCGCTTTGATCCTTTTAGTTCTAAGAACTATATCTAACTCTTTCTTGAAAGCATTCAATACTTTGGTTTCAACCATTTGCTGTGGCATAGGTTTCTACACACTCGCCATGCTCTGGGTGAAGAAATTTCTCCTCATTTCAGCCCTAAAATGACCTCTCTGTATCCATAGACTGTGAAACCTAGTTCTGGGCTCTGGAACAAATTCCAATGTCGTCGGGAACATCATTCCCACATTTATACTGTCTCATCCTATAGGTTTTTTATGAGATCCTCCCTCATCCTTCTAAACTCCAGTGAATATAGTTCTAACTAATCCAATCTCTCTTCATATGTCAGTCCAGCCAGTCCAGGAATCAGTCTGGTAAACCTTTGTTGCCCTCTCATTATAATCAGAATATCCTTCCTCAGATAAAGAGACCAAAACTGCACACATTCAATGCTCTTTTTGTGGCTTCACCAAGTCTCCATATAATTGAAGCTAGGCAACCCTGCTCCTGTACTCGAATCCTCTCACTATGAAGGTCAACTTACTATTTGTGTTCTCCACTGCCTGCTGCACCTGCATGCTTAGTTTCTTTGACTGGTGTAAAAGAACACCCACATCTTGTTGCACCCCCTCCTTTCCATTGCCATTCAGACAACAATCTGCCTTCCTGTTTTTGCTACCAAAGTGGATAATACATTTATCCACATTATACTTGGATGGTGGGAATAGTGTATTAGAAGCAGGATACAGGTCTCATGGACAAGGTAAGATTGGTGAGGTGACAAGGGGGTATAGCAGAGAAGCTAGAGAAAAATCTGAGTTCAATGTTTAGGACAGGAGGGAAAACCTTAGATTACATGAGTTATCGAAAGGGAGGAAAGCAGGAGAGGTGGCTAAATGGATGTTCTTAATTTCAGTAATACAGGAGTCCTCTGAATTTGATGAAATAATCAACAAACAAGACAAAAGAGAAGTTTATGATAATGATTTCCAGGGGAGAAGACATCTTTGCATTCCAAGATGTTCGTGAAATGATGAGTAATGACAGCAGTGGAGAGCATAACCCTCATAAAAACTCAACTAGACTATTTCCTGAACTGAGATTGATCAGTGACCGGCCTTAATTAAAGTACAGTTTTGGTGCTGAATAGTATTAATCATGCAACTGAGTGCAATAGGCATAGTTTAGAAACCTTCAATTAGCTTTTTTGAAGCAGATAATTTAGAATAGGATAAAAGGGGAATAAAAATCGAGCCAATTGATGACTAAATTTGACTTTTCCTCTCTCACGTCTCTAATTGGTTTTCAAGAACAAAGTTCTCTCTACTTCTGATAAGAAAATTATTCAATAACACCTTGAAATGGAAAGAAAACAAGTTAAGCCAGCATTATCTTTTCATCATTATTAGAACATTTTTTATGTCTGTATATTCATTTTCCTTCTTCTACTGATTGCTTGTCACCATGGCATTGCCCTATTAACAGTCCGTAGGGATCCCCAGATTATTGCTGGAGCTGCTTATGCAGAACCAGCTGCGACACAGCAGCAGGCTCATATTCACTTGTGAGGGTGTATTTCAATAATTGATAAAAAACCACAAAACTGCAAATAACAGCATCTGGTTAACTTAAGTGGCATTCAGTACATTCTAAAATGCATTAGCTGCTGACTGATCAATGCTCACCTCATTAATATTCAGCTTCCTATCTTGCCAACATGCCAGCCAAGTGTCACCTACAGAATTCTTGACATGGAGATTAGGGTAGGTACCTGATAAATTCAACTTGCTGTTCACTATGAACAGCATCACTGTGGCTCAACCCCAAACAGCAACACAGGGCACGATCCATGGCCACCAGCCACACTCTCCCCTTATCCACAACATTGACAACCAATATTTGTGAACCCCTCACATTCATCATAGAACTTCTCTCAATCACTTACAGGGTGCTGAGGAAGTGAGGAAGTGTATATGTGCATTCCATGGCATACCTGCAAATAGCATTGAAAGGCTGTTTCAGAGGCTTCTATACACAAGGACACAGATGGGACCAGGCTGCATCTCAGGGAAGCTCGCAGATGGAACCAGGCTGCATCTCAGGGCAGCTCACAGATGAGACCAGGCTGTTGATGAGGACAGTTCATAGATGGGACTAGGCTACATCTCAGGGCAGCTCACAGATTGGAGTAGGCTGCACCTAGGCTGTTGACTTGTTCTTAATGCATATTTGTATACTCACAGCATCCATGCCTTGTCTTACAGTGGTCATTAGTGTGTTGGTGCTTCAGCTGAAGCCAAAGGCGATCAGGACTGCCATACTGAGATGCTCTTTTGCACAGACACAGAGACAAGCTGCTTGTCAGTAGGGACCTGTGCTGGGGCAGGAGAGTGTGAGACATCTTAGTGTATGGTAGAAGGTATCACCAAATTATCACCTGCAGCATGTGACAGCTGCCTATGCGACAAACATACTGCACATTTATTTAATCAATTAGCATGGGATGGGAGCTAGTCCTCCATTCAGTCAAGGGTGTGGCCACTATTAGTCAGTGAGTCCTGGTACCATCAGTTATGAGCACAGTCCACACATAGTCCAGAGGCTTAGCCATAGTCAGTGATCTACCTGGAGAGTCAGGAGATATGCCTGACTACAGCCTGGGAAATGTTCAACCATCAGTCCTGTAGCAGTCAGGAGAATCATGTGCCATCAGTTAGGAAGCTGCAAAACAGCAGTCAGGGGTCGGCTCTGTCATGTGTAGGGGCTGCCCTTCAAAGTCAATCAAATACCTGTGGTGTGTATGCATCTGTGTGCATGTGTGTGTCTGTGTGTATGCATGTGTGTATGCGTGTGTCTGTGTGTGTCTTTGTGAGTCTGTGTGCATGTGTGTGTGCATGCATGCATCTGTCTGCATGTGCATGTGAGTGTGTCTGCGTGCATCTGTGTCTGTGTGTGTATGTGAGTGTGTCTGCGTGCATCTGTGTCTGTGTGTGCATGTGAGTGTATCTGTGTGCATGTGTCTGTGTCTTATAGCCTCGCTTTGTTTTGTTTGTGCAGTGAGCCTGTAAATAAATGCTGACATTTGGAAATATCCAACTACTTGTCTACATGCAATGCTCCCCTCTTGGACAATGACAAGCTGTGGATCTATAGTAAGCTTTGAGGACAGAGTAGCAGTGACTTAGAGAGGATGTTTAGGCAGGATGCAGCAAAGGACAGGTAAACTCTGTGACCTAGTAATTAGGGTGAGAGAATGGGATTGTATTTGTGAGGGTATATCAGCCATACCAGTTGTGTGCCAGGAGTGGTTTGACTTTGTAGCTGAAGTGCCATTACATTGCCAGTGACAGGAAATGGTGGATTACCAACACTTTCCAGGTGTGCAGCAGTCTTTTAAAAGATGGAATAAATGCCAGAGAATGTTATGCATTGGCAGATGTCTGCTGAGTGATTATTTGTTTCGGGAATGGCAAATGGTAAAATGGGGTTAAAATCAGATACGGTGAATGCTATAGCAGCAGGGTAGGTAGGTTATCAGATGCATTTGGTAAAATACAGTGAAAAATCCAAGATGAAATCCCCTTCAAAAGACTCAACACAGCTCGCACTTAGACAATAAATGGAAGATTCAGC
Source organism: Chiloscyllium plagiosum (assembly GCF_004010195.1). Lineage (NCBI taxonomy): Eukaryota > Metazoa > Chordata > Chondrichthyes > Orectolobiformes > Hemiscylliidae > Chiloscyllium > Chiloscyllium plagiosum. The sequence continues at coordinate 54,918,123 of NC_057722.1, read as the reverse complement.
CCAATGTTACTCTTTGATAGGGCATTATTCATTGCACACATTCCTGAAGGAGGTGCTGCCTCTAAGATATGAACATTTCCTGTTCATTTCATCATTGCATCCAACAATGCATCGATTAGGATCGAGAGGAAGTTGTGATTATGAGGAAGGAAATTTCTGGCATGCACTGCTTAAATTGCCAATGGACAATGTGTCGAAAGAGGAAATCCAGGACTGATGCCTCACAGTAGACGAATAAAGGGTTGGAGGATTTGAGCTATAGGGAGAGGCTGAACAGGCTGGGGCTGTTTTCCCTGGGGCGTCCATTCATTCCAAATGGATTTTGTTTAATAATGCTCTAAAATTACCAGTATTTATTTATGAATAAGATAATATCTTTCTCTGTATATTTTCCAATTTTTGCAGGTTTCTGAATATTTTGTTGAACTACCTGCTGCGCTGAAAACATGAAAATGAGACAGTGTTGTAGAACATAGAACAGTACAGCACAATGTAAGCCTTCCAGCTCTTGATGTTGTGCTGACCTTTTATCCTACTCTACGATCAAACTAACCTACATACCCTTCATTTTACTATCATCCAAGTGCTTTTCCAAGAGTCGCTTAAATGTCCCTGCAAGCGCTGGTTATTTATGTTAGTTATTCACATTAATTCATTTCCCTTACAATATATTGGGGCAGCGTGGTGGCTCAGTGGTCAGCACTGCTGCCTCACAGCACCAGGGTCCCAGGTTCGATTCCAGCCTTGGGTGACTGTCTGTGTGGAGTTTCACATTCTCCCTATGTCAGCGTGGGTTTCCTCTGGGTGCTCCGGTTTCCTCCCACATCACAAAGATGTCCTGATCAGGTGAATTGGCCATGCTAAATTGCCCATAGTGTCACGTGCAATAGTCAGAGGGAAATGGGACTGTGTGGGTTACTCTTCGGAGGGTCGGTGTGGACTTGTTGGGCCGAAGGGCCTGTTTCCACATTGTACGTAATCTAATCTGAAAAAAAGGGTCTCAGTTAATTCTTCCAATATGTTTACAGCAGGAACTCCCTTAAGGGTTCAATAAATTATGCAGTTTCTACCAAAGAGCACAAAGACAGAGACATGCTGGGTTCAAAATCATATTATGTCGCCTTCAGGCGGCATTACTACAATTCCATTGGAATTCAACAGCACCTAAATTCGTTGTTGCCACTTCATTTCCATGGCGACAGCATATGGCTTACTGTCGGTAACCCTGCTAATTCCCTTTGCACTCAGCAGTGATGTAGACAAGCTTTTGTTTGTAAAGGCTCCCAGTCTATTTTCAAGGGGGGATGTATTGGAATGCAGCAATTTGAATACCATTACTGACATTTTTTAAAAAGGGAATTGGAATGCCAGAGAGGGGGAGAGAGAGAGAGAGAGGGAGAGGGGGTGGGGTGTGGAGAGAGAGAGAGGGGGAGAGAGAGAGATCCCTGGCCAGAAATCTCTGTGTGGAAGTGTGGATGAAAGATACTATCGTTCAAGATCAAACCTCAAGGGATTGAGAGCATAAGGTGAAGTAGGTCAGTTACCAGCACCTGCGACTAAGGGTCTAACAGAAATGCCAGAAAATGTCTAATAACTTCATGTGGGAAGTCAAGGTTAGTGAAAACATCCTCATATAAAACTTCCTGGCCACCATAAAACCAAAGTCCCTTGAAGAATATGAAGAAAATAGGAATGAATTTTAAAACTGAGTTAGCGGCTTAATTCAATTCTGCAGATCATTACCTTTGATTATTCCTGCTTCTTTTCATGACCAATATGTAATTCATTCTGTCGCCATAAGGTAGTTTGGAATAAATCGAATGGTTCCTAAGGTATGATTCAACTCTGATTTGAGTTTATTCCTGAAGCTTTTTGCTTTGTTGGAGTTGGAATTCTGAGTCTACTTTCTGTGGTAGTTTGAAAAGGAAAGCTTACCATTACTGTCTGAAGGGCAATCAAGGATGGCAACATTTGTGGATAAAATAAAGTCATTACTGAGTTGAAAATAGGCAGAAATCGATCAGTCTCAACTGGAAAAGGTGGTAAGGCTTTAAACAACAGCAACGACTGGACAGCATAAACACAGGGTTTGGACTAAAAAGCTTTCAAAACAGACCTTCATCGAAACAGAACGGCTGAGGATCCTGGGATTGTATTCATTGGAGTTTAGAAGATTAAGGGGAGATCTAATAGAAACTTACAAGATAATACATGGCTTGGAAAGGGTGGACGCTAGGAAATTGTTTCCGTTAGGCGAGGAGACTAGGACCCGTGGACACAGCCTTAGAATTAGAGGGGGTAAATTCAGAACACAAATGCGGAGACATTTCTTCAGCCAGAGAGTGGTGGGCCTGTGGAATTCATTGCCGCAGAGTGCAGTGGAGGCCGGGACGCTAAATGTCTTCAAGGCAGAGATTGATAAATTCTTGATGTCACAAGGAATTAAGGGCCACGGGGAGAATGCGGGTAAGTGGAGTTGAAATGCCCATCAGCCATGATTGAATGGCGGAGTGAACTTGATGGGCCGAATGGCCTTACTTCCACTCCTATGTCTTATGATCTTATAAAAGAAAGCTTGTGATTGTTGCATGAGGAACCTATTAGGTGACACTTTAAATATTTCTGCCAGTATTAGATTATCTGTGGAAAAAGAACATTTTCTGGAAAGAATCTGGAGTTTGCCATCCATGAAAACATTCTATACTCTTTTGTCTGATAGCAAGAAATAATTTTCAGATAGGAAGGCAAAGTATAACAGAAGAATTCAGACTTGAAACAGACATTTAATGGCAGAATGCATTCAAGCTGACTTGAAAGCTGCACGTGTAGAGCAAAGAGATTACAATTCATCAAATAGCCTTTGGAAATGTAAATGCCAGCTTAGCAAAGTAATTTTGGATTCATATTGATAGTGGTGGAGTGTTGTTAGGAGTTAAGTGGCTCCAATGAATACTTACAAACGTCAGCAGCAAGATGTACACTGTAGTTGCATTTATAAATACCACAGTTGTTTTCAATTACAGCTTTTAATATTAAATGGGTCTTAATTGAACCCATCAATGTAAATCCAAATAGGAATTCTGTGACCAACATGAGGAAAGATGTTCCATTCTGAGATGCTGTCTCTTGGAGCAATACGTGGATTTACATGCAGTGCAATATAAAAGGAGGTAAACTGAAGCAATATATTTCAACTTAGAAGCTGTGATGTGTGAGAAACTGTTAGCATGACAATGCAAATTTTATTAAGCTAATAGTGAATGTACATCAAAGGATGCTCCTGCATGAGTTACCTTGGAATATCAAAGTGCTTGAAGTTTGGCTCAGACTTCAAGACAAAGGATGCAACATATTGTTCCTGGTATATTGTTATGGATCAGGTCAGACCCCTCAAGACATTTCAAGAGAATAGCCCAGACCCTAACTTTGCTCGTTGTTTTATGCAGGTGTAATGCAGATATTCCAGGAGAGATGCAGCTGGCCCAACCACTTAGTTTGAAACAAAACAGAATTTGTTCACAAGATTACCAAATGAAACACAAACAAAACAGAACAGAAGACAGAACAGCTTAACCTATCTGAAAACCCAACTGGTTATCCCAACTTAATGATGCTGTTCCAAATACTTGCAACAATTCACATAAACACCCCTTTTGCAAAAAAAAGGAGAAAAATCCAAGACATGTTCTTACAGGAGCGATGTCAGAGAGGGGGAGGATCAAGATGGACTGCTTCTTTGGGTCCAGCAGCTTCACAAATAACTGTCTGTTAAAACCAAACCAAACCCAAAACAAAGTGAAACTGAGCTGGAAGAACTGGCCACTCCCCTTTCATTGTACAAGGGATTTTTCTTAACTCAAAAGCTTCAAAAGCATGGAACCTGTGTCTGCCACCTCCTGAAAAACAAACCAAGGATAACATTACCTTGTTAAAGGAGCAGCTTCACCGCAATATATCCAGTATAGGGATTTGATAAAACAGAAAAGGGCTTGCTGAAGCAACTGAGGAGGTAAATGAATGGGTGAAGTCATGGTGTGAATTCAACAATGCTATCTTGATAAATAGTTGGAACTACTTCTGGAATTGAAAGTGGTACAGAAGAAACTGATGAAATAAGAATAAAACAACAGACAATAATAAGTAGCCATTTAAAAAAGGCCAATGAGAGGAAAACAGAGAGGAAAACATTTTCTCGTCATGAAAAGTCATGATGAAAGGTAGATGGCAGGTGCAAGAGATACATCCATGTATTGGAGACTTGTTTACCTTCAGGAATCTCAAACATTCTAGGATAAGGTGAAGGAAGATGAGACACAGGACAGAATTTTATCCATGCACACTCAGCATGAACCATAATGTCTAGGCCCCACATAGGCCCACTACGAGAGATATCCTGTGTCAGTCTCCTGGTGGTGGCAGAATCTTCCCTATTTGGGAAGAAAGGCTGCTACCAGATTCCAGATCACTGGTAGTGAGCTGCCAAGAATGCTCATGAATGATCATTTATCCTCAAGCCTACCACAATTTGGGGCCTATGTGGGAGCTGCACAGATTTCTGGGTCAACTCAAGGGCATCTAGCAACTCCTGTTGGGTCTGCAAATGGGTTCCTGTGGTGCAAGGGTTCTTTTGATGTCTGGCATTCTGTTCAATGAAAGGACCCCTGAGGGAGGGGGCTGAAATCTGAGCACCTGCCTGTTGATCTCCCCAACCTCTCCTTCCCCCAAGTCCTTTGGGTAATGACCCCATCCCATCTTCACATATATCCCCTTTATCTATTGGGCTTGCTACCTCCTCAAAAGATCTGTCATAAATTTGTCAGCCAAGCTTTCCGCTTCATGAAGCCATGTTGACACTGTTTGCTTCTAAATGCTCTGTCGATACATCCTTTTTAATAAATGCTCACTTTTTTCCCAGTAGGCAGATATTATCCTAACTGCTTTTTTATTGTCTCCCTCTTTTTTGAGTCAGGGTGTTACATTGACAGTTTTCCAATCCTCTAGAACTTTTCCCGAATCTAAGGATTATTGAACAATTATGACCAGTGCATCCACATTCTCTGATGCTACTTCTTTTAAAATCCGAGGATGTAACCCATCAGGCCTCAGCGACAGCCTTTTACCATATCAGTTTCCCCAAGTACATTTTCTTTGGTAATAAGAATCAAGAACAAAGAACAATATGGCAAAGGATCAGGCCCTTCGGGTCACCAAGTCTGCTCCAATTTCTAGTCCCTATTTAGGCCCACTACGTATTGCCCATACATGTTATATCTCTCTTTTCACCTCCTATTCGTGTATCTACCAAGATAACACCTTGAACATTGCTAGTTTACTTGTTTCCGTACATTCTGGGCACCCACCACCTTCTGGATGAAAAACAATTTTGCCTGCACCTCTCCCCTAAACTTTCCCCTTCTCACGTTGAAACTATGCCTCTTGTAGTTGACCTTATAGACCTCTATCAGGTCACCCCTCAGGCTTCATCTTTCCAAGTTTATCCAACCTATCCTCATAACTACAACCTGATGAAGGGCTTATGCCTGAAACGTCGATTCTCCTGTTCCTTGGATGCTGCGTGACCTGCTGTGCTTTACCAGCAACACATTTTCAGCTCATAACTACAACCCTCCAGACCAGGCAACATCCTGGTAAACCTTCTATGTATTCTCTCCAAAGCATCAATGTCCTCTGGCAGTGTGGCAACCAGAATTGCATGCTATATTCAAAATCTGGCTTAACTAAAGTTTTATACAATGGTAACATAACTTCCCAGTTTTTATATTCAAGGCTGGGCTGATGAAGGAAAGTGTGCCGTATGCCTTCTTGACCACCTTATCTACTTGTTGCCCCTTCCAGAGATCTATGGACTTGTTCGCTCAGATCCTTCTGTATACCAATGCTCCTAACGATTCCGACATTTCTTATATAATTTGTAGCTGAATTTGATCTTCCAAAATACATCATTTCGAATTCGTCCAGATTAAACTCCATCTGCCATTTCTCTGCCCAATCCTGCAATCTATCTGTATCCTGCCGTATCCTTTGACAATCCTCCTGACTACTTGCAACTCCACCAAGTTTGGTGTCACCTGCAAACTTACTGATCAGACCACCTACATTTTCCTCCAGATCATTTATATATATTGCAAACAACAAAAGTCCCAGCACAGATCCCTATGGAACACCAATAGTTGCTGATCTCTATTCTGAAAAGCACCCTTCTACTGCTAATCTGTCTTCTATGCCCAAGTCAATTCTATATTCATTTAGCCAGCACACCCTGGATCCCATGAGACTCTGTCTTTTGCACCAGCCTGCTGTGAGGTATCTTATCAATTACCATACTAAAGTTCATCCAAGGCTCATCCTTTATTAATCATTTTTATCACCTCCTCAAAAGCCTCAATCAAGTTGGTGAGACATGACCTTCCCCACACAAAACCATGCTGTCCATCACTAACAAGTCTACTGGCTTCCAAGTATGAATAAATCCTGTCTGGCAGTATCTTCTCCAACAGGTTCCCCAACACTGACATCAGGCTCACCAACCTGTAAGTATCTGAAATATCTCTCTTTCCCTTCTTAAACAAAAGGAACAACATTGGCCATTCTCCAGTCCATTGGAACCTCACCTGAGGCCAATGAGGATGCAGAAATATCTGTTAAGGCCCCAGTTATTTCCTCCCTTGCCTCTCACTGTATCCTGGGATAGATCCCATCTGGCGCTGGGGGTTTGTCTACTTTATTGTCTTTCAAGACACCCAACGCTTCCTCCTTCATTATGTTGACCTATCAGAGAGTATTCACACATCATTCCCTAACCCCAACATTCCTCATGTCCCTCTCTTTGGTAAACACTAATGTAAGGTACTCATTAAGAATCTCACCTATTTCCTCTGGCTCCACAGATAACCTCCCACCTTTATCTTTGAATGGGTCTACTCCTTCACTAGCTCCCCTCTTGCTCCTAATATATGTACAAAATGCCTTAGGGCTCTCCTTAACCCTGCTGGCTAAGGACATTTCATGGCCCCTTATAGCCTTGCAACTCCCTGTTTGAGGTCCTTCCTACTTCCTCTAAATTCTTGAATGAATGAATATTCTTTGCTGTCACGTGCATTCAATACAAAATAGTGAACAAAAAGTGTGTACCATCACTCATACATAAGCATCATTCACAGAATAAAAACAAAGAAAACTTCAAGAATCCAACTCTTCTTTCTCCGCTGCTGCAGCATAGCATCTCCAGAGCCCCACTCCAGGATTCCCAGCCCATGCCGTGCTGCAGAGACCGTCCTGCTCCAGGATTCCCAGCCTATGCCGTGCTGCAGACACTGTCCTGCTCCAGGATTCCCAGCCCATGCCGTGCTGCAGAGATTGCCCCGCTCCGAGTTTTCTAGCCCATGCCATGCCGCTGAGACGCTCTCGGATTTTTTTGGAGCTTCCCTTCCCCTCTCTTCAGCAGCTGCTGCTCCAAAAAGAGACAAATCAAGCCTGACCATTGGCAGCATCCACTCCAGACAACACATTGTTTTAAGTTGCCTAGATCTTTGGTATGCTTCCCTTTGTTTTTGACTCAGCTGATAATTTCCCTGATGAAGGACTTCTGCCCGAAACATTGATTTTCCTGCTCCTCGGATGCTGCCTGACCTGCTGCGCCTTTCCAGCACCACTCTAATCTAGACTCTGGTTTCCAGCATCTGCAGTCCTTGTTTTTACCATCCTGATAATTTCCCCTGTCATCCAAGGTTCCTGAATCCTGCCATTCCTGACCTCCACTTTCACAGGAACATGCACTCTAATCAGTTGGGCTTTGAAAGACTCCCACATATCAGATGTGGATTAACCCTCAAACAGCCACTCCAAATCCAATTCTCCAATTCTTGCCTTAACACCTTAATCCGAGGTTCCCTCTTGTCTTTATCTATAAGTATCCAAAAACCTATGGAATTATGGTCATTATTCCTAAAGTGTGCCCCAACTGAAACTTTGATGACTTGAGTGGGCTTATTCCCCATACAAGATCCAGTATGGTCTCCTCCCTTTTTAGACTATTTCAAAACACCCACCTGGATGCACCAAACAATCCCCATCCAAACCCTGGCATGAAGGAAGTCCCAGTCAATATGAGGAAAGTTAAAATTATCTACCACAAGAAACCTGTTATTTTCACATCTTTCAAGAATCTGACTACATATCTCTCCCTCTGTCTCCCTCTGGCAGCTGGGAGGTCTGCATTGTGATTGCACCCTTCCTAATCCTGAACTGTACCCATAATGCCTCACTGCAATATCCCTCCAAGGTGTCCTGCCTTAACACAGCTTTGACACACTCCCTAACCAATAATGCAAGTCCCCCACCTCTTTTGCTTCCTCCTCTAGTTTGTTTAAAACATCAATATCCTAGAACGTTAAGCTGCTAATCCCGTTCCTCTTTCAACCAAGACTCTGTGATAGCAACAACATAACTGCATGCATTAAGGCAGGCTCGAAATTCATCTCTCCAGCCAGTGTCACCCATGTCCCACAGATGAATAAAAAGAAACTACACTATTTCAGTCAAGAATGTTCTACTTATGGCTTAATAGTTTGCGGAGGCAGAACAAAGAGAGAATCTCTCTGCAACTAACAGCTTTGTACCTGACCTGGGAGTGTATAATGGTGACACCTAAATGTTTGAAATTGAAAATGTTATGTTCCATTGTACTCATCACCAATTTAAAATCTTGCATTGTACATTTTTTCAAGCTTTACATTTGTTGTAAAAAGAAACACTGGGGAGAAACTGTTCCAAAAATACAGAAGTAAATTCAAAACAATAATCAGCAAAAATAATTTTTAATTTGTTTGACATTTTAAATGCACTAAAAACAGTCAAGATCTTTAGGAAGCAACAAACGTGTTAGATAAAGGAAGACCAGCTGGTCCATCATGACTGTGCCTTGCTGTTGTGATGTTTGTATGTCATATCATGAGACTCCCGATCGCTTAGCGTCAGAGTTTTACAGCACAGAAAGAGAGATTTCAGCCGATCATGTCAACTCGGTCATCAAGCATCTATCTGCATTAGTCCCATTCTCCGGCACTCTGTTTGGAGACATGCACTCTATGGCACTTTAAGTATTAAATAAAAAAATTCTTAAATGTTGTGATGGGTCCTGCCTCCACCACCCTTTCAGGCAGTGAGTCCCTGAAACTCAGCTGGATGAGAAAACGCTTCCTTAAATCCCATCTAAATGTCCTGCCCCTTACCTTAAATCTACACCTCTAGTTTTTGGCCCCACTATCAAAGGGGAAGGTTTCTTCCAATCGATCCTATCTATAATCCCTCATAATATTGTATACTTCAATCAGGCCCTCACATCTTCTCTGCTCTAAAGAAAGCAACTCCAGCCGATTTAGTCTATATTAGATTAGATTAGATTAGATTCCTTACAGTGTGGAAACAGGCCCTTCGGCCCAACTAGTCCACACCGATCCTCCGAAGAGTAACCCACCCAGACCCATTGCCACTAACTAATGCACCTAATTCTACAGGCAATTTAGCAAGGCCAATTCACCTAACATGCACATTTTTGGACTGTGGGAGGAAACCGGAGCACCCGGAGGAAACCCACGCAGACATGGGGAGAATGTGCACATCAATATCCTAGACTGTCTCCACACAGACAGTCGCCCGAGGCTGGAATCGAACCCCGGTCCCTGGCACTGTGAGGCAGCAGTGCTAATCACTGAGCCACCATACCGCCTCCTGAATCATTCCACCAAGTCAATGCCAGAGTGAATCGCCTTTGTATCCTCTCTCGTGCAATCTGATTCGATAGTGTGGTGACCAGTACTACACACAATGCTCCATCAGGGCCTAATTAACATCTTATAAAGCTGCATCATAAACCCCTTGCTTTTGTACTCCAAATCAAGATTGATAAAGGCTAAGATCCCATATGCCTTTGTAACCTGTCCTGTTGTGTTCAAGGATCTGCGGACGCATACAGCAAGGATCCCTCTGATCCTCTGTAATCCCTAGGATCATACCATTTATCAAATAACCTCTTGCCTCTTTAATCCTCCCAAAATGCATCAATTCAGCATTTTTCTGCATTAAATTCCATTTGTCATTGTTCCGCCCATCTGAACAACCCACCTCGATCATCCTGTAGTCAAAAGCCTTCCTCCTTGCTATTTGATATGCCACCAATTTTCATTGTCTATGAAATTACTGATCATACCTCCTACATTATGTCTAGATAATTAATGTAGACAACAGACAGCAAGGAACCCACTGGACACAGGTTTGACATCACAAAAAAGCTCCTTCAAGCATTATCCTCTGCCTCCTGCCACTAAGCCAATTTTGGATTCAATTGGCCAATTATTGTGGAGTCTGTGGGCGCTTATCTTCTTGACCAGTCTCCAATTTGACATTTTGTATAATTTTATAAGTTTCCATAAGATCCTCCTTCATTCTTCTAAATTCCAATAAGTATAGTCCCTGTCTACTCAATCTCTCCTCACAATCCAACCATCTCAACTCCGGAATCAATCTAGTGAACTTACTCTGCACCCTCTCCAGTGCTACTACGCCTGAGTCGGGAATTGAACCCGGGTCTCTGGCGCTGTGAGGCAGCAGTGCTAACCACTGTGCCACCGTGCCGCCCACTATCCAACCTCTCCTCACAATCCAACCATCTCAACTCAGGAATCAATCTAGTGAACTTACTCTGCACCCTCTCCAGTGCTACTACATTCTTTCTCAAATAAGGAGACCAGGACTGTACACAGCACTCCAGGATACACAGCAAAAAGTCAAATTTTTCAGCCAACAGTTGACTGACAAAAAAAAACTTTCTCCCTAGTGAGTAGCGAAAGATGTGTTTTCATCCATTAATATTCTCGTTACGATATCCTGTCATCTTATGTATGTGCAGTATCCCCTTTCTTCCACCCACTATACAGAAACTAGATGGCAACAATTCCTGATTTGAAGGTCAGAGTGGGGACCTGGCATCTCCATCTCTCTGCTCACTCCTCGAGCCCTTCATCAGTCACCAATATCTCAGGGAACGCTCCATGGACAGGGACTGCATGCAACCTTATTCACCAGGATCTTCAGGTCTCCATTAGGACATGGGAAAGTAGGGTGCTAATTTCTCTATGTGTCTGGGGCAACTGTCAGAACTGCCAGGGGAATACAGGCAAGCACTTGACGGGATTTAGATCTGACCTTTAAAGATGGCATCAGCGCCAGTAACCATGGGAATGGCCTGTGCTCCCACCTGTGGCAACTGGGAAAATGTGACGTGATGTGCCATAGGAGCGTGGTACATGGATAAGTTTGGGAAGTTAACTCGCAAATGCTTACAGAGAAAATCCTTCTATGAAACTGACTGAAATTGAGACATTGCTGATTTCTGATATGATTCAGCCCCTGAGTGTGAAAGGCTGACACAAGGTGCAGTGTAAAGAATATCATACTCAGGAAAACAAGTCCGTTTAAAAACTAAAAAACTGGATCAGGGGATGAAAACATAATTATAGTGTGTAATATGTGTGATCACATCAAATGTGTGGCTTATACTGATCCAAATACTATTTTAATCAAAGATAGCCATGGAACATTTTAGGGGTTTTTTTGCCCCAGTTTGGAAGGAAATCATCACCCAAAAATACAAAAGAATATTAGTGAAGAAAATTTGATTTTAAGTATGTAACATGTATTAATACATTTTGTCTGCTCTGGAATATTTTAAAATAGTTTATTATAATAAGATTAATTTAGAAAACAGCATTTTTAAAACCTGGATTATTAATAGGTATTAAATGTGAAAAAGCTGGTGCTTAGTTTATTTTTGCTTTCAATCTCTTGCAGTAAGTGCCACTCAAATTTCTGTTAGAGAACCGAAGATCTGCTGTAGGTTTTAATGAAAACTTAGAAGTCCCCCGTGTATCAGACTCCAGTAGTTATCTAAATATTCTTGTGCATGTGACATCTAACAGTGAATAGTTAACTTTATTTTTTTTTTGTTCAGGCATGGAGTCATGCACTTCTTGATAGCTCTTTCTGACTCCAACATTTAATAATCAGATGCCTCAAATTTTCTGATATTCTACAGGTTCATTGTTTTACTTCTCAATTCTTGTTGCTGCATCTCACGTTGCATCACTTTGACTCCAACGCCTTGACGCTATCTATTATTGATCAATTTTGCTGTGCTTTGCATTCCATAGCTTTTGCTCTCATTTCCTACTCTTGAATATTGTTGCACAACAATTTTTGAATAGTTGCTCAGGGCCTTGCAACTCAGACACCATAACTTTCCCAGAAATGCAGTGCAAAGCCTGTTGATGCTATTGAATGCAGCAAATGTGAGAGTGGCTCTGAGCAATTCTGGGCTTGAACTCCTCATCTTGGATATGATTTTGTATTGCTTTCTACTGATTGTGGTTATTTAAATGATGATAAGAAAATTGGATCGCAGATGGAACAATGGTATTTCTTCAGAGAAGCATTTCTGATGGGCCAGTCTTAAGAGACTGACTTGAGCTGCTAGCTGGCAAATTAAAATTAATCTGTTTCTGTAGCTAGCATTTGATCAACAATCCCAGTTTTACATTCAGATGGCAAATATCTACATCTTTGAAATCCTGAAACAATTTAATCAGGGAGTTTGGAGCAAAATCGATGTCACACTGAATGCAGGAACGGAGAATAGAGAACAATATAGTGAGTCCTACACCGGATTATACAATATATCTGGCTTGATTAATGCTCCACTGGAGACTGTGTCCATTTCTTCACACCTAAATTTAGCATCAGAATCATCTATTTTCTCCTTCTTCACATGTTTGTCTACTTTCCCCTTCAATGGATTTATGTGCAATATCTTTGCTTTCATTTCATTTCTGGAATATGTCCTGAAGCAGGAGAGATTAGTGAAAAGACCTCAGCACTTGGTCAGGATGTCAAAGCCCACTGGACCTTGCAACAATCTGACACCTAAATGAGGGCTGCTGGACTTTTTAAACAGTATTAGGATCCTGAGGGACGAAGTCCTGACCATCAAGAGCTTCTGACCAGTGAGAGATCAGCAGCTTCAGACAGCGGACTGCCAGTATAGAAGAGCAATCACAGGTAAGGTTACTGTTGAGGAAGGTGTCTTATGGGCTGGGAGTCACTGAGAGAAGGGGTCCATTGATAGACAAACAGAGCAAAGTGAGATGTAAAAGTACACTCTGATCTTTGTGTTTCTTCTCCAGCACAGATTTTGCCAACAGACACATAACGTGGCTTTGTCCCATGCATTGGGCATTGGTGATGAATTGAAAAGACAGGAAATAAAACAAAATGCAGATTTATGGGAGTTCTCCAAATGCATGCAGACAAAATCTATTGGCAGACATTCAACCATCTTTAAAATCACACTGTTTTCTCTGCCCTGGAAAGTTCCAAGCTGAAGATATGCCTGTTCTCCACTGGGCCGTCTATCCTGACCCAGAGCAATATCAGAGCAATAGCTTCCTGATGTGCAGCAATGACTTAATCCAATGCAGCGAACGTTCCTTGCCCTTTAGTGACAGGGACTAATGCCTAATGGCTCTGACATCCATCATTATGAAGTGCTTTGAAAGGTTAGCAATGGCACACATCAACTCCAGCCTCTCAGATTGGCTTGATCCGCTATAATTTTCTTACTGTCACAATAGGTCCATGGCATACATCATCTCCCTAGCCCTATGCTCATCTCTATGCTCGTCCCTGGAACATCTGGATAACACAGGCTCCTATTTATTGACTTTTGCTCTGCCTTCAAACACCATAATTCTGAACAACTCATCTCCAAATTCCGAGACCTAGGACTCTGCTCCCCACTCTGCAGCTGGACCCTTCACTTCCTGTACTACAGACCATAATTAGTAAGTATAGGCAACAACACCTCCTCCACAATAATCCTTAACATTGGTGCCCCACAAGGCTGCATACTCAGCCCCCTACTATGCTCCATGTACACTCACGACTGCGTAGCCAAACTCAGCTCTAACTCCATTTACAAATTTGTTGATGACACCATTGTTGTGAGTTGGATCTCAAATAATGACAAAACAGAAGTACAGGAAAGAGACAGGCAGCTTACTGGCATGTTGTAAGAAAACAATTTCTTCCCCCAATTCAGCAAAACAAAGGAGGTTGTCATTGTCTTCAGGAAGTGGAGTGGAGGACATGCCCCTGTCCGTATCAATGGTGGTTGAGAGCTTCAAGTACCTTGGAGTAAATATCACCGGCAATCTATCCTGTACTCTCTTGTCATTGTTTGAGATCCAACCTAATCCAAAGATGTGCAGATCAGGTGAATTGGACATGGTAAATTGCCCATAGTGTTAGGTGCATTAGTCAGGGGTAAATATACGGTAGGGGATTGGGTCTGGGTGCGTTACTCTTCGGAGAATCAGTGTGGACTTGTTGGGCTAAATGGCCTGTTTCCATACGGTGGGGATTCTAATCTAATCCTAGTCTACCCATTTCAATGCTACATTTAAGAAAACACACCAACACCTTTACTTCCTCAGAAGGCCAAGGAAATTCAGCATGACAACAATGACTCTTACCCATTTTTATAGATGCACCATAGAAAGTATCCTATCCAGATTCATCACGGCTTGGCATGGCAACTGCTCTGCCCAAGACCACAAGGACTTGTAGGGTTATGAGCACTAGGTAAAAACAATGACTGCAGATGCTGGAAACCAGATTCTGGATTAGTGGTGCTGGAAGAGCACAGCATGTCAGGCAGCATCCAAGGAGCAGTAAAATCGATGTTTCGGGCAAAAGCCCTTCATCAGGAATACAGGCAGAGAGCCTGAAGGGTGGAGAGACAAGTGATAGGAAGGTGGGGGTGGGGAGAAAGTAGCATAGAGTACAATAGGTGAGTGGGGGAAGGGATGAAGGTGATAGGTCGGGGGAGGAGGGTGGAGTGGATAGGTGGAAAAGAAGATAGGCAGGTAAGACAAGTCATGGGGACAGTGCTGAGCTGGAAGTTTGGAACTGTGGTGAGGTGGGGAAAGGGGAAATGAGGAAACTGTTGAAGTCCACATTGATGCCCTGGGGTTGAAGTGTTCCGAGGCGGAAGATGAGGCGTTCTTCCTCCAGGCGTCTGATGGTGAGGGAGCGGCGGTATAGGAGGCCCAGGACCTCCATGTGTTATGAGCATAGCCCGGTCCATCACACAAATCAGCCGTCCTTCCATTGACTCAATTTACATGTCCCACTGCCTTGGGAAAGCAGCCAGCATAATCAAAGACCCCTCCCACCCCAGTTATACTCTCTTCAACCCTCTGTCAACAGGCAGAAGATACAAAAATTTTAAAACATGTACCTGCAAATTCAAGAACAGCTTCTTCTCCACTGTTTTCAGACTTATGAACAGAGGTCTAATATTTGAGTTAATCTTTGTCTGTACCTTCTCTGTATTCTGTTCTGTTAGGAGAAAGTGAGACTGCAGATGCTAGAGATCAGAGCTGAAAATGTGTTGCTGGAAAACGCAGCAGGTCTGGCAGCATCCAAGGAACAGGAGAATCGACGTTTCGGGCATAAGCAACACATTTTCAACTCTGTTCTGTTACCCTGATGAAGGTATGATTTGCCTGAATACTTTTCGCTGTATCTCGTTACATGTGACAATACTAAATCAAATCAAACCTAATCAGTAGTGACTGAAAATGTAATCAATCGGTGGGGAACTAAGCAAGACACTCAACAGCCCTGATGCATAGCTGATGGAAACAAGCTGACCAGGCCACTCATGCTCAGACAATTGCTGTTTCAGAAGTTTCATATTAACATTGATAAATGAGGGGATGACAACTCCCTCCTTTAAACAAACTTACAGATAAAATCTTTCTGATCTCTCCTGGATCTGAAATAATTGTTGCCTAATTGGCAACAGCCCTTAAGTGGTCAGTAAAAAAGCATTAAAAGGTTTCCATTGGCAGCAGAATGGGAAGGTGTGCCTTCTCACCCATACCTCATTTCCAATGTAAGACCATAAGACAAAGGAGCAGAAGCCAGGCCATTCAGCTCATCAAGTCTGCTCTACCATTCAATCATGGCTGATAAGTTTCTCATCCCCATTCTCACACCTTCTCCATTAACCCTTGATCCCCTTGCAAATCAAGAACCTTTCTATCTATCTCAGTCTTAAATACACTCAATGACCTGGCCTCCCCAACCTTCTGCAGCAGCGAATTCCATAGATTTGCCACTCTCTGGCTGAAGAAGTTTCTCCTTATCTCCATTTTAAAAGGTCTTCCCTTTACTTGAAGGCTGTGTCTTCAGCTCCTAGTACAGGCGAGAAGATGGTGGAATTCTGGTGGGATTCCACTGATGAAGTTTCCTTCCTGTTTCCAGACCCACCATCTCCAGGACAGGTAGATTCTGCCTTGTTTATGTCAATCACTTATTGCAGTAGTGAGTTCCACATTCTCACCACTTTTTGGGTGAAGAGGTTTCTTTTAAATTTCTTATTGGATTTCTTGGTGACCTACATGGTTTTGATGGTCTCTAGTTATGCTTATCCCCACAAAAGAAAAGAAAAGAATCTGACTGTATCCTCTCTATCAAAATCTTCATAATTTTGAAGTCCTCCATTAGGCAAACTGTCAGCCTTCTTTTTTCTCAAGAGACAAGAGTCCCAGCTCAACAATTCTTTCTGGATGTACCTAACCACTGCCATGACAACAGATCAGAACTCCAAATTACCTGCACACATGTTGAACATTTAATTACTTGTGTTTTTGAGAAGTGGGTCTACAGCCAAAAGATGAACATGAACATAACTTCAATGACTGTCGGGAAATGTCTGGTGTGAATCTATGGAATGTCATACCTGGCACATATCAAGGAAACTTCAAAACAGAAAGACCCTCAAGGGAAGAGGTAATGAGGTGCTGACTACCCCATTCATCAGAAGACCTTCTGCAGATTATATCCCAAACTGCATACATGTTTGTGTTTCCTCGTTCTAAAACTATAGAAGGGCCTGAAGAAGGGCCTGTGCCCGAAACGTCGAATCTCCTGTTCCCTGGATGCTGCCTGACCTGCTGTGCTGTTCCAGCAATAAAGTTTCAACTTTGATCTCCAGCATCTGCAGACCTCACTTTCTCCTCCTAAAACTATACACAAAAAGGGGTTTAAAAACATACTGTAACTTCTGGTCTGTATATGTTAATGTTTAGATGTGCTAGTGTGGACTCATTCTGTGTGAATGTCACAGCTTAAGGAGAGCCATTAGACATTGTCGCACTGAAAAAAAATGCTATCTTCCTCTGAGTTCTGAAGCCAGGCAGGCCACATGACAATAGAAAGAAAACCTATCAATGAACTGAGAAACTAACAATCCTGAAATCAACTGCTTCACATTCAATATCAGCGTCACCAATCTATCCAAATTAACAGCTATAGTGTTCCGCTATCTATTCATTGTGGAACTCAAAGATTGAGTTGTTTATCTTTTGAACCATGAACTTTTTATTCAATTCATGTCTTTAAATCCCATGCATCTGTGTTGCATTTTATCACCATTTCTCATATTTAAAAATAATCCTTTATTTATCTGCAAGAGGCCTGATTAATTTAGCTCCTTTACAATTGTATTGCAATAAAGGTATCCATGAGGGAAGGGATTTTTAAAAATATTAATCTTATTGAGACCAACAAAGTCAGGGTTGAATTACGATGGGGAGCCAATTCATCCCTCCTCATGGGGAGTATCCTGCCTAGAATCAAAATGAATTGAGGACCCTCACCTAGGAACTCATCGTGACACTGCACATCCCCGTTATCAACCTTGTAAAGTTTCCCTGCATCCCAGTGCCATTATCTCCTTTTCATGATGTTCTGATCAAAACTGATGGCTTTGCTGCTTATGTCACAACTATTAGTCATTGATATATTTGTACTCCAAGATCCCTTTATTCCTCATACACTTATACCTTCCAAATAATAAATGCCCTTCCTATTCATCCAAACAAAATACACAATCTCACATCTTTCTATTTGGATGTAATTTGTCACTTATTGTCCACTCTGCAAGTTTATTAATGTCCTGCTGAGGTCGATTATAGTCCTCCTCTATACTAACTATTCCCTCTGAAAGTGATGTCATTGCAAATTCTGATTTTGATTTCAAAGTCCAAATCTTTAGTAAATTATGAACCGTATCCTGTCAACACCAATTCTGACCTTCTACCACTCTGAATAACCTTCCTTTAATCCCACTCTGAACCTGTGCAATGTTTTTGAATGTTTATCTGATTGTTTATCTGTACCCTTCAGAACTGTATAGGATGCTGCATCAGTTTTGTAGCAGTACAGCATGAGTCATGCGGTGCTGTTCAGATCTAGTGCCGCATTACCTTTGTTCCAAACTCCCAGTTGTGTCTATGGTGCTGCTGTGAAGTTCAAGTTGCCTTAAGTTTATTAGTGTGCCATATGTTTGAATCAAAATGCTATTAGACCTCTCTTTGGTCAGACTCAGCTACTGGTGCCAAAACACAAATCTTTACTATAACCCCTGATGAGCGAAACATCAGGGAGTTGCTAAAAATGGAAACATTCACTAAACATAACAGGTGGAATTCTCTCTTTGCTGCACAAATGAGCTTGCTTCCAGGTGAAATTAGCCACAATCCTCACTGTGCTTACTTTCAGATCCTGACAGCAAAAAGCCTGTATAAATACTCAGGCTTCACACTGCTGCTATTCAAGCATTTTCACCATCTGCTCTAGTAAGTTCTAATCTCAGCTCACAAAGTGATGGACTTTGAATGTAATTTTCAAGTGGGCAGTTAGGGGAAGTAAGATGTGAAGAGGCATGTGTCCAGCAACCAGTTGGACTGAATGGCTTGTTACTATGTTAGGAGATTGTGTGGACTGCAGATGCTAGAGAGTCAGAGTCAATAAAATATGGTGCTGGAAACGCACAGACATTTCAGACATAACCCTTCACCAGGATTGAAATAGGGTTATGCCCAAAACGTTGAATCTCTTGTTCCTCGGATGCCACCTGACCAGCTGTGCTTTTTCCAGGGCCACACGTTATCGGCTTGTTACTGTGCTACATGTTCTATACCATTCCACGCAATTCATTTTCTAGTTGTTTTGTGACTGTTAGAATTACAACTGTAGAAGGACATCATCAAAAGGAAGTGAAATGTAGGATAAACACTGGTACCACAAACATGTAGTAGACTCCATAGCGGAAGGCTGAGGATCTGTCACACCAGTCATTTCCTTAATTTGTATTTTCAGAATCTGATGCGTCAATGTGAGTGAGGATAGAGTTGGACATACTGTGAACAGAACTTGTATCCATTCCTATTATAATGTCCACTCCCGAGGTGATATCCCAAGTGAGGAGGAGTGAACTGGCTCCCTTTCTTTATTCATCCCCCCCTTCAATTGTTTGCAACAAGGCTAACTTAAAAAGGATCACTTTTATCATGGATGCCTTTCCCTTAAGGATATGAGGTGGGCCATTTTAGGACTGAGCTAAGGAGAAATTTATTCACACAGAGTGGCGTGCCTGTGTAATTGTGAAGAGTAGTTGAGGCCAAAGATTTTAATGTTTTTAACAAGGAGGTAAAGTAGTTCTCTGTGCCAAAGGGATCAAAGGGTATGGGGAGAAAATGGGAATAGGGTACAGAGTTGGATGATCAGCCATGATCATACAGAATTGCAAAGCAGATTTGATGGGCCGAATGGCCTAGTCCTGCTCCTATATTCTATGTTCCTCGATGCCCTGGCCCAGGAGTGCTTGTGGTTGCTGCCCATAATGTGTGCCCTGAGATGTTGGTGCTGGATGTTCACATTCATCTGCCAGATGTTTGCCTATTTGACTGAATTGTTAATGTCCTTCTGAAATTGCTCAGCATCATCCTCACACTTTACTATTCTCTCTAGCTTCGTATCGTCTGCTAGTTTAGAGACTTTGCCCTCAACATCCATCTCCAAATTGTTTATAAAAACCATAAAAAGCAAGTGTCCTAACACCGATTCCTGGGGAATAACATTTTCATCTCTTCTTCAGTCTGAGAAATACCTTCTGTTTCCTATTTTTTGATTGGCTTCTACTCCATGCTGCCAAGGACCCATTAATCCCAAACATTTCTAATTTTAAGACGTGTATTTTGTCTCATTTTTTTTAATGGAGAGTGGTTGAGACAGAGGAGCTGCCACATGGACTATTTCAAGTCAATAAATTAAGCAGCTTGAGAGGTCTCGGGTGTTTTTTTTATATAAAGTTGGAACAATAGAAGCAGCATGACTGGGTGGAGTCAGGCTCCCACAGAACCAAGGTTTTGTTTAGCCTTCAGCAATTGCTGGGATTTTGAAGCTGGTTACTATATCTTTCTCTGTTACAGTTAAATCGGGAGCTTTTCCTGCTGCCAGAATTGTATGTGAGACAATTTATTTTACTGACTTTGCCTTTGCCAAGGGTGTGTTTCTGGGATGTTACTATATTGGAACAGTTCCTGTTTAGTAATTAAATCATCTGTTATTCTATTAAGTTTTCCAATAGAGTTAAAGTTAGACCAATTCTTCTCTTTCTTTTGTTTGTACTTTAACAATAGGTAAAGAATAAAGTGTGTTTTTCTTAAAGCCAAATCGTGCAAACAATCAAATTACATCTGGACACAGCACCTTGCCTTTAAATAAGAAAAAGTTAGGATCTAGGCTATTTCCTTGATATACTTGGAGAGAGTTTGGCATGATCCATAACACATTGCAATTGTAATTACCGCCCAGTGTATTTTATTTGATGTAAATTGTTTTACAATGTCCTTAGGTCATAAAAAGTGCTGTATAAATTCATGTTCTTTGTTTCAAATTATAAATCTATTTGTAGGATGCCTAAATGACTGTTCGTAATTTATACATTATAATTAAAACACATACACAGCAGACTTCTGATAAAATGTACTACAGAAAGCTGAAATTACAAGGCCCTGTTGACAGTCTGGAGCTTTACTGGCACTGAGTGCAGATTGGACAATTGAGGCTATAATTGCATAGTCCTGTTGCTAAACCACATTTATGTCTTTCACAGCTCTGTGGCAACAGCACAACCTCAGTTTCTTTATATAGTTACATTGGAAACTTTATAGCACACAAAGCAATTTAGAAAAATATTTCAGCATGCTTCCTATTAATGGTTTTTATGCTTTCTCTTCCCTTGGGTTCTCATTCTATTTTTCCAGTGTTAAAAAACAAACAAATTCCATTCACCAAAGCAACAACACAGGCCATTTTTGAACTACTCATGTGAAGCTGTTATAGATGATGATTTCCTTACTTTTCTTATTTCCCTTCATTGTAATAAGATGCTGGAGATGAGGAATGTACTACTTAGGCAATCACATGATCCAGGAGGACACCTCCCAACTGTTAGTGAGCTAATTTTCTTCAATAATTGAACATCATGGAACTGCAATGGCAGTTTATGTTTAGCTTATGTGAAAAGAAAGTCTGGTTTCTGCCAGCCCACTGCCTTTCTCTTTCATTATTTCATTCTACATCAGTAAGTTAATTTGGACAAACTAGGAGATGAGTTGTTCATATGATTCCATGCAAAGGCTAAAGTGCAGTTTTAGTCTGGGGAATGAATGGCAAACCAATTTATGAATATAACTTCCTTTACTGACCAAACATTTTATTTAATGACAAAACTACCACCAGTCAATAAAAACCTCTTTATGGTTCACTCAGCACTGTAAATGAATAACATCCCATGTGTATATGAAGCCAAAATTCTCAAAGATTCAAAAACACAAAACCATGCAAGCACTGTACAATTTACCCCAAAGACCACAAGACTGTTCTGAATATCCAGTCATTCTAAGTCCTATGGAAAGTGACTGTTTCACAAACCTTTATGCTTTGTAAAATGTGTGGTGTGAGGAACATTTTGCAGATATTAATGTCTTCAAAGGCCAAGACAGACAACAAAAGACCCTCAGGAGTATTTAAAAGGAAATGCATTGTTTACTACCACAACTCTAATTGTGAATGTCTCCATCAGTTTTAAAACAATTCCAAATAAAGGATAGGAAACATTTGGTGAGAATTAATAGAAAGTCCATGTTACATTTTGTAAGCCTTGTCCTATTGGTTGTGGCTTCTTTTCAGACGGTCCTAGCACAGTAAGAACAGCCTCCAACATCAGTCCAAGGGATTGACCACAATCAAACATCCACTTGGCCTGTCATGGCCAGTGGGTCTGCGCCTCTGCAGATTGCAGAGTGGGTCATAGCAAAAGGTTGAGGATTCTCTCCTTCACCAAAATGGTAACCCAACCATACAATCCCACTCTACCCTGCTGTTGGCTGTCTTCACCTCTAATAATGGAAAGAAAAGGTCTGAGGGAAATTAAAGTTGGTGGTACAAAGGGTGCAGGTGGTCATAAGGTGGTGAGGTGTCCTCAGTGAGTGGGCAGGGCAATGGCCTTGCCAGGTTAGTCGTGTGAGGCATTATGGTGGGTGACAGCAAACAAGGAATAGGAAATGTTGCAGAACATAAGCCTTGGTGGGAGGTGGGTGCAGTTACCATGGCACAGCAGAGGAAACCGTTCACCTTCTTGTGGCAATGCTGGCTATACTTCTACACCAGTAAGACCACACTGACCCAAGTGACACCTCACACCAGACTGCCAGGTTCTGCTGGTGGATCTCCTCTGCCAGTCCTTTGGGAAGAGGACTCTTCTTTTGCAGCACCTCATCCTCCAGAGAATTGCAGTGTCACCTTCCCCTTCTACACCATGTTCTGATTCTGTCTGACAATGTGCAGCTTCAAAATGCCAGCAGTTGTTCAGGCACAAAACTGGCTTTTAAAAGGGAACACAGGTACACAGGATGTTGGTCTCTCAATGGATATTGGCTGAGCTACAAGTTACTCCAGAAATGCTAAGATAGGACCAGAGATAACATACAGTCAGCGTAGGTAATTAGAGTCAGAGAGAGATGTACAGCACGGAAACAGACCCTTCAGTCCAACTCGTCCATCCCGACCAGATTTCCTAAATTAATCTAGTACCACTTGCCAGCACTTAGCCCATATCCCTCCAAACCCTTCCTATTCATATGCTCATGCAGATGCCTTTTAAATGTTGTAATTGTGCAAGCCTTCATCACTTTCTCTGGCAGCTCACTCCATACACATACCACCCTCTATGTGAAAAAGTTGCCCCTTAGGTCCCTTTTAAATTTTTCCTCTCTCACCCTAAACGTATGCCCTGTAGTTCAAGATTACCCCACTCCAGGAAAAAAAATCTTGTCTATTTACCACGATTTTATAAACCTTTACAAGGTTACCCCTCAGCCTCCAATGCTCCAAGGAAAACAGCCCTAGCCTATTCAGCCTCCCCCTGTAGCTCAAACCCTCCAACCCGGACAACATCCTTGTAAGTCTTTTCTGAATCCTTTTGAGTTTCACAACACCCTTCTAATAGGAGGGAGATCAGCATTGCACACATTATTCCAAAAGTGGCTTAACCAATGTCCTGTACAGTCACAACATAACCTCCCAACTCCTAAACTCGATACTCTGGCCAAGAAAGGAAAGCATACTAAACACCTTTTTCACCATCGTATCTACATGTGATTCCACTTTGCAGGACTTATGAACCTGTACTCGAAGGTCTCCTTGTTCAGCTAATGAGATCAGTCCAGTAAGATCCGGTGAGAAATCCTGTTTGTCTGCAAAAAACTCAATGCAGCTCAGCTTTGGACAAAACTACTTCAGTAAAGCGTTCAACAAGGTTCCCCATGGGAGACTGATTAGCAAGGTTAGATCTCATGGAATACAGGGAAAACTAGCCATTTGGATACAGAACTGGCTCAAAGGTAAAAGACAGAGGGTGGTGGTGGAGAGTTGTTTTTCACACTGGAGGCCTGTGACCAGTGGGGTGCCACAAGGATCGGTGCTGGGTCCTCTACTTTTTGTCATTTACATAAATGATTTGGATGTGAGCATAAGAGGTATAGTTAGTAAGATGACACCAAAATTGGAGGTGTAGTGGTTAACGAAGAAGGTTACCTCAAATTACAACAGGATCTGGACCAGATGGACCAATGGGCTGAGAAGTGGCAGATGGAGTATAATTCAGATAAATGCGAGGTGCTGCATTTTGGGAAAGCAAATCTTAGCAGGACTTATACACTTAATGGTAAGGTCCTAGGGAGTGTTGCTGAACAAAGACCTTGGAGTGCAGTTTCATAGCTCCTTGAAAGTGGAGTCGCAGGTAGATAGGATAGTGAAGAAGGCATTTGCTATGCTTTCCTTTATTTGTCAGAGTATTGAGTACAGGAGTTGGGAGGTCATGTTGCGGCTGTACAAGACATTGGTTAGGTCACTGTTGGAATATTGCGTGCAATTCTGGTCTCCTTCCTATTGGAAAGATGTTGTGAAACTTGAAAGGGTTCAGAAAAGATTTACAAGGATGTTGCCAGGGTTGGAGGATCTGAGCTACAGGGAGAGGCTGAACAGGCTGGGGCTGTTTTGCCTGGAGTGTCGGAGGCTGAGGGGTGACCTTATAGAGGTTTACAAAATTATGAGGGGCATGGATAGGATATATAGACAAAGTCTTTTCCATGGGGTCGAGGAGTCCAGAACTAGAGGGCATAGGTTTAGGGTGAGAGGGGAAAGATATAAAAGAGACCTAAGGGGCAACTTTTTCACACAAAGGGTGGTATGGATATGGAATGAACTGCCAGAGGATGTGGTGGAGTCTGGTACAATTGCAACATTTAAGAGGCATTTGGATGGGTATATGAATAGGAAGGGTTGAGAGGGATCTGTGCCGGGTGCTGGCAGGTGGGACTAGATTGGGTTGGGATAACTGGTCGGCATGGACGGGTTGGACCGAAGGGTCTGTTTCCATGCTGTACATCTCTATGACTCTATTCACCTTAAACTCTTAACAACCTCCTACGTGCCAACAGACAATCCATCTGAATGTGCACCTAGTTGAAGCACTTTGATAAGTCATTCATAACTTTACCTGGGGAAATGAGTTACAGGCAGCATGGTGGCCCAGTGGTTAGCACTGCTACCTCACAGCGCCAGAAACCCGGGATCAATTCCCGCCTCAGGCAAAATTCTCCCAGTGTCCGTGTGGGTTTCCTCCGGGTGTTCAGGTTTCCTCCCACATTCCAAAAATGTGCAGGTTAGGTGAAATGACCATGCTAAATTGCCTGTAGCGTTAGGTGAAGGGGTAAATGTTGGGGAATGGGTCTGGGTGGGTTGCTGTTCAGAGGGTCAGTGTGGACTTGTTGGGCCGAAGGGCCTGTTTCCACACTAAGTAATCTTTACTTTTTCATGTAAATAAGAAACAAGAAAGGGCCGGCCTCATTCAAACTCTGCCTGTATGTAAACCACTCACTGCTTGTGCATACAGTCAGGGAGATGCGAAGGTGCAAACATTTCACATGTCTCATGAATGTTTCACAATTACTCCAAAGTGATTGTTGTCCAATTTAGTCAAATGACTGAAGATCTGATGGCCAACGTATTGGATCCAGTTGCCACCCCAACAGCTAGTTCAAAGATGAAGAGGGATCTTTAAAGCTCAAGAGGTTCTTACTGAGACCCAGCAAGGAATCACCTCAGTTACTCATTGGGAAGACTGTTCCTGACTAACTCGAATATGAAAGACCAACTACAAATTGCCTGCTTCAGAAATGTCTACGAAAGGTCATCACAAAAAAGAAGACTTGTGACCGTGTGAAGAACATATATGCTGCACCTTGCACTATTTCAGTTATTTTATTTTTCATTTTAGTTTCTAATTACATTTTGTAACTGAGCATAATAGAGTGAAATGGTGAAGCAGTGATGATATCACATTGGGATTTCCGAATTTCCCTATTTCAGCTTTATTACAACATCACCAATATTTTACGAGGTATTAGTTGCGGAATATTTTCACCATCACTACCTGAGCAGCAACCTGGCAGAGTAGAACAGAGTCAAAATTGGGTTGATTCTATGCCCTGCTGCTAGATCAATTTAAAGATAGATTAAATATAGAAGTTAAAATTAATCCCAAAAATATTTTTTTACTTCGCAGTCCTTTAACAGTAAACCAAATATTCAGCTCAGCTGTGTTCACATAAAGCTGGTGCAAAATTCTGTCTTTGTTTCACACAAATATTCTTGGGAGTTGCCAGAGCCAGATTCCCTGATAAACTCTAAAGACCAGGGACCATCTTGTTTATTATCAAGCTTTGAAGCCAAAATGATTACTAACTCTAATCCATCCTGTTTTCGAGAGGAAGAACTGACTGTGCTCCGTGTTTAGCTCTGAGCTAATACACTGTACATGGTTTCATATCATGTATGAAATGTACGCTGTCACTTTAGTTACTGAAATCATAAACCTGAATAACATAACACTAGTTTTGTACACCAAACATTCTTATTTGTAAGCATCATTACCGTCTTTCAGGTTGTCAAGAAAAATGCCAGTAGGTATGATATTTTCCTTGTAAACACCAAACGTTCCATGGATTTCCATCCGCTATGTCTTTCTTTTGTCTTAGGAGCTGTTATTAGTCATAGAAATGTACAGCATGGAAACAGACCCTTCGGTCCAACCCATCCATGCCGGCCAGATATCCCAATCCAATCTCGTCCCACCTGCCAGCACCCAGCCCATATCCCTCCAAACCTTTCCTATTCATATACCCATTCAAATGCCTCTTAAATGTTGCAATTGTACCAGCCTCCACCACTTTCTCTGGCAGCTCATTCCATATCCATACCACCCTTTGTGTGAAAAAGTTGCCCCTTAGGTCTCTCTTATATCTTTCCCTTCTCACCCTAAACCTATGCCTTCTAGTTCTGGAGTCCCCCACCCCAGGGAAAAGACTTTGCCTATTTATCCTATCCATGCCCCACATAATTTTGTAAACCTCTATAAGGTCACCCCTCAACCTTCGACGCTCCAGGGAAAACAGCCCCAGCCTGTTCAGCCTCTCCCTATAGCTCAAATCCTCCAACCCTGGCAACATCCTTGTAAATCTTTTCTGAACCCTTTCAAGTTTCACAACATCTTTCCGATAGGAAGGAGACCAGAATTGCATGCAATATTCCAACAGTGGCCTAACCAATGTCTTGTACAGTCGCAACATGACCTCCCAACTCCTGTACTCAATACTCTGACCGATAAAGGAAAGCATACCAAACACCTTCTTCACTATCCTATCGACCTGCGACTCCACTTTCAAGGAGCTATGAACCTGCACTCCAAGGTGACTTACTCAATGTGACCATGATGGTATCTAAGCTACTTGTCCTACAACCATTTTGATGAGCTATTCCAAAGACCAACCAATCTCAATAATAAAGAATAAGGCTGTTTTTTGTGTGCCTACAGCAATGGGATTATCCTGTAGGTATAGGTTGATCTTTCATTAAAGAAAGGTGGTTGGAGATGGATTAACCTGAGGGCCACTACTCTTCAAGTGAGGGGAGAGGCTGAAAAAGCAGAACATTCAATGGTAACCTCAGCCTGAACCTACACTATTGGTACCACTCTGCATCACAAAACAGCTGTCCAACAACTGAGCTAACTGTCTGAGTGAAACAAACTTGGGGAGTTTCAGAAGGCATGTACAATGATGTCCAAGCCTGCTTGTGTCTCCAGGGAGAAGTCCTCGTTTGTAGAGTCAATCATCATTGTAGGATATGTTTTGGAGACTAAGTGTAGAGTTATGGCAGCACAGGCAGTGGAATGTTCCTCCTGCAGGTCACCGAAGTATACACACTTGAGCCCGGGGTGACCACCGATGCTCCTGCCGACTTCACCTGCAGGAAGTGCAGCCAGCTCCAGCTCCTCACAGACTGCGTTAGGGAACTGGAGCTGGAATTGGATGAACTGCGGATTGTTCAAGAGGCTGAGAGGGTGATAGATAGAAGCTACAGGGACATAGTTACGCCAGAGAACAGAGGTAGCTGGGTAACAGTTAGAGGTGGGAAGGGGAGGAAGCAGGCAGTGCAGGGATCCCCTGTGGTCGTTCCCCTCAATAATAAGTATACCGCTTTGGATACTGTTGGGGGGGACGGCCTAGCAGGGGTAAGCTGCAGTGACAGGAAGAAGATTGCAGGTTAGGAAGGCGGTGCTGAGTTCGATGGATTTGACTGAGACAAGGTGGGGGGAGGGGAAATGAGGAAACTGGTGAAATCCGAGTTCATCCCTTGTGGTTGGAGGGTTCCTAGGCCAAATTAGTTTAAACCTCCCCCGAAGAAATAGGAAAGGAGCAGTCACCTTGTTGGGTGTATACTATAGGCCCCCCAATAGCAGCAGAGATGTGGAGATCTGGCACGAGGTCCAGCTCTGAGGCCCAGAAGGGATAGGGGGAGAGGAGAAGAGCGCTAGTTATAGGAGACTCTATAGTTAAAGGGACAGACAGGTGGTTCTGTGGACATGGCGAGACTCTCGGATGGTTTGTTGCCTCCCGGGTGCCAGGGTCCGAGACGTCTTGGACCGTGTCTTCAGAATCCTTAAGGGGGAGAGTGTGCAGCCAGAAGTCGTGGTGCACATTGGCACCAATGACATAGGTAGGAAGAGGGGTGGGAAGGTCATTCAGGAGCTCAGGGAGTTAGGCTGGAAGCTAAAAGCTAGGACGGACAGAGTCGTCATCTCTGGGTTGTTGCCGGTGCCACGTGACAGTGAGGCAAGGAATAGGGAGAGAGTGCAGTTGAACACGTGGCTGCAAGGATGGTGTAGGAGGGAGGGCTTCAGGTACTTGGACAATTGGACTGCATTCTGGGGAAGGTGGGACCTGTACAAACAGGACGGGTGGCACCTGAACCAGAAGGGCACCAATACCCTGGGAGGTAGGTTTGCTAGCACTCTTCG
>NC_057722.1:54857781-54887462 GCF_004010195.1 Chiloscyllium plagiosum | reverse complement strand
GAGGGAGGTTGAATGTCTTGTAAGGAGGAAGAAGGAGGCTTCCATAAGGTTGAGGAAACAAGGTTCAGACAGAACATTGGAGGGTTACAGGATAGCCAGGAGGGAGCTGAAGAAAGGGATTAGGAGAGCTAAGAGAGGGCATGAAAAATCTTTGGCGGGTAGGATCAAGGATAACCGCAAGGCATTTTATGTGTATGTGAGAAACATGAGAATGATCAGAACGAGGGTAGGTCCGATCAAGGACAGTAGTGGGAGACTGTGTATTGAGTCGGAAGAGATAGGAGAGGTCTTGAATGAATACTTTTTTTCAGTATTTACAAATGAGAGGGACCGTATTGTTGAAGAGGAGAGTATGAAATGGACTGGTAAGCTAGAGGAGATACTTGTTAGGAAGGAAGATGTGTTGGGCATTTTGAAAAACTTGAGGATAGATAAGTCCCCTGGGCCTGACAGGATATATCCTAGGATTATGTGGGAAGTAAGAGAGGAAATTGCAGAACCGTTGGCAATGATCTTTTCGTCTTCACTCTCAATGGGGGTGGTGCCAGGGGATGGAGAGTAGCGAATGTTGTGCCCTGTTCAAAAAAGGGAATAGGGATAACCCCGGGAATTACAGGCCAGTTAGTCTTACTTCGGTGGTAGGCAAAGTAATGAAAAGGGTACTGAGGGATAGGATTTATGAGTATCTGGAAAGACACTGCTTGATTAGGGACAGCCAGCACGGATTTGTGAGGGGTAGGTCTTGCCTTACAAGTCTTAGTGAATTCTTTGAGGAGGTGACTAAGCATGTGGATGAGGGTAGAGCAGTGGATGTAGTGTACATGGATTTTAGTAAGGCATTTGATAAGGTTCCCCATGGTAGGCTTATGCGGAAAGTCAGGAGATAGTGGGAAGTTTGGCCAGCTGGACAGAGAACTGGCTAACCGGTCGAAGTCAGAGAGTGGTGGTAGATGGCAAATATTCAGCCTGGAGCCCAGTTACAAGTGGAGTTTCACAGGGATCAGTTCTGGGTCTACTGCTGTTTGCAATTTTTATTAATAACTTGGAAGAGGGAGTCGAAGGGTGGGTCAGTAAATTTGCAGATGATACGAAGATTGGTGGAGTTGTGGATAGTGAGGAGGGCTGTTGTCGGCTGCAAAGGGACTTGGATATGATATAGAGCTGGGCTGAGGAGTGGCAGATGGAGTTCAACCCTGTCAAGTGTGAGGTTATCCATTTTAGAAGGACAAATAAGAATGCAGAATACACGGTTAACGGTAGGGTTCTTAGTAAGGTGGAGGAGCAGAGGGATCTTGGGGTCTATGTTCATAGATCTTTGAAAGTTGCCACTCAGGCGGATAGAGCTTGTAAGAAGGCCTATGGTGTATTAGCAAAGGTTCATTAGCAAAGGGATTGAATTCAAGAGTCGTGAAGTGATGTTACAGCTGTACAGGACTTTGGTTAGGCCACATTTGAAGTACTGTGTGCAGTTCTGGTCGCCTCACTTTAGGAAAGATGTGGAAGCTTTGGAGAAGGTGCAGAGGAGATTTACCAGGATGTTGCCTGGAATGGAGAATAGGTCGTAGGAGGATAGGTTGAGAGTGCTAGGCCTCTTCTCATTGGAACGGCGAAGGATTAGGGGTGACTTGATAGAGGTTTATAAGATGATCAGAGGAAGAGATAGAGTAGACAGTCAGAAACTTTTTCCCCGGGTACAACAGAGTGTTACAAGGGGACATAAATATAAGGTGAAGGGTGGAAGGTATAGGGGAGATGTCAGGGGTAGATTATTTACCCAGAGAGTGGTGGGGGCATGGAGTGCGCTGCCTGTGGGAGTGGCAGAGTCAGAATCATTGGTGACCTTTAAGCGGCAATTGGATAGGTACATGGATAGGTGCTTAAGCTAGGACAAATGTTCGGCACAACATTGTGGGCCGAAGGGCCTGTTCTGTGCTGTATTGTTCTATAACTTTAAGAGGGAATGTTCTGATGAACAAGTATCAAGATGTAGAACGTGACCAGCAACCATTGCCTAGTTTAGAAACAATGTGAGGGAGTTGCAGCTGTGCTTTCCTGTTAGAATAGCAGCTGAACCTTTGTAGTGCACCTGTCTGCTGAGAAATCAGATTAAAACAAAACAACTTCTTCCCCGCTGTTATCAGACTTATAAACGGACCTCTTACATTAGAATTGATCTTTCTCAGCACCTTCTTTGTAGCTGTAACATTAAATTTGCATTCTGTTCTATTACCCTGTCAGGTATGATTTTTCTGGTTAGCACGCAAAACTATACTTTTCACTGCATTTTGCCACATGATAATAATAAATCATATAAAAAAACAGAATGTATATTCAGTTTACCAAACTAGTAGTGAGATTAGTAAGTTTTTATTAATCAAATGTAGGATAACAACACAATGCAAGTTTGGAGGAAGGAAGATCCAATGACAAGATGTTGTACAATACAGAGGCTGCAAGTACATTGAAATCCCTCTCGTAACAAAATATACAGAGAGTACAAGCTCCGTGGACTGGCCAGGACAGGGGTTCATGGGAGCACATTCAGTTTGAAACAGGCAGTGAGAGTACAGTGCTGTCAAGATATCCTCTAAATGTCATTTCTATGCCAAAGAGAAAAATGTATGAAATAGTGAAAGCAACAGCATCACAGGCAAAAACATGATTGGAAAGAAACAAAAGAAAAGAAAACACAATAGCTACATGGCAAGACCACAATCCTTACACATCAAAAATGTTCCTAAAAGATTGGAACATCAGGAAAATGGCTTCCAAATTCAAAGGTATGAATTTGAATACAACATTATCTGAACTTGAGCTTTATAAACAAAGATGGGAGCTATGACCTTCAGATTTATCTGTCATAGAACTGAATGAGCAAGTAGTGAAAATACAGATAGCTAATAGAATTGAGCGTTGCAGGAAGTCTACAATTTAGGCTTATCTGAAGGGGTAAAGAAAGATCATAGAGCATGCTGGAGGATCAGCTTTGTGTAAAAGTGGATTTCTGAAATCATTGCTTGGAGCTGATGCCTTACAGACAACAGCCACAACAATCAATGATCAGTTCACTGATGAGTGCGGTGTCATGGGAAGGACTGCAATTTCTCAGAAATGAGCTGTCTGAATGGATAAAGCAGCAGCTGGCTCCAACTTCAACCTGATCGTCCAAGAAGGTCTTGTTGGAAGATTTCAAAAAAAAGCTCACAACGTTGACACACATCTAAAAGATGGCAGAAATTATGAAGCCATTGCAGCTGGACAACAATATCGACAAGCATGAGCTGCTGTTCCTGTTCCTCATGCAACAGCCAGGATACAGGAAGTAAGTCGCTGTATTCTAAGATCTTAGTTCACTTACATACAAAATCTGGTTCCGGAGATATGACCAGAAGCCAAAAGATGAAATAACCAAAAAAAAGGTTTGCGCAACCAATTGGCAGCAACAGTAGGATTAATTCAAGAGTAGGATTAATTCTTTCCATATATACAAGGTTAGCAGTCAGAGAGTCCAGGGTGGAAGAATCGTCAACTGCAAAGTGAACAGGCTTTCCACATTATGAAAGGGACACAATATGTGGATGAAATCAAACAGTTCAAAGTTTTTGCTATTGTCAACACCACAGATCTGAAGAAAAGTGGCAAACACACATTCACAATCAAGCATGAAACAGGAAAAAGCATGAACATTTTACCAATCAATCTTTGAAGATATGCATCCGGACCATTGGAAGGCAATGATATATTGGCAACACTCACTATGCTGGCCAAGATTTAGTGAGGAATTTAAATCCCCAACCCGAAAGTGGCTGAACAAACTGTCGGCGCATTTAGAAATAACAGTGTGAATTTCAGTTGATTTTAATGGTCAAGACTTATTAACATGCAGCAAACCAATTTCCTGACTGGAGGTAACCACAGTATGAATCTCTGGTTTGGCAATGCAGTCTCAAACTAAATGTGCAGAAAAACTAAAATGAATGGAAAGGTTCTCATACAAAGGGAAAATTGAGAAAAGTGGGTGTTAATTTACTTGCTTTGGAGGTCATGTAATAACATCCTTGAACAGGTTGATTAGAAAAGATCTATAAAGGGGAACAATGGGACTGTGAGAGAAACTGTTGGATGTGTGTAGTCAATAAACAATCTGCACAGGGAAAGTCTGTGGGTTGAATGTTTCCAGACCTCAAATGGCTTGGATATTGATGAGAAATCTGGAAGAATGTAGTGAGAATGGATAAAATTAGATTTTCAATGCTGAAGGAAAAAGTGTGATTTTTCCATCTAGGTTTCATCAGTTAGATGGGGATCTTGCTAGCAAGCAGCAAAGTTAATTTGCATACATTGACATCTTATTATGAGCTAATCTCACTTCATTTTTATGCAATTCACAATTCTCTTAGGTACCAATGAGAAAATAGATGATGTTAATTCACAATCTGAAAGTCTAAGCAGTTATCTGGTGTTCAGGGAGTGTGAATCCATAAATGAAAATGAATCAGTAAATGGTTGTGAATTAGTATGGGTACCTGAAAGGAGAAATGAAGTTCGGAGTTCACTACTAACTTATAGTGATATGCGTCTGAGTCAATAACATTGTGAAACTCTCCCACCAGATTGGTCCCATTTAACTCAATACCAATGGGGCATTTAGAAGCAAAGTCAACACTTTTTGGTAGTCATGATTTGGAGGAGATACTGGTGTTGGACTGGGGTGTACAAAGTTAAAAATCACACAACACCAGGTTATAATCCAACAGTTTAATTGGAAGCACTAGCTTTCGGAGCACTGTTCCTTCATCAGACACACACACACACAGAGGCACTCCCGTATATTCACACACACATATACACCCACAGACACTCCCACAGACACACACATTCTCACACATGCATCCTCTCACAGACTTAGACCTCTTTACACTCATACACACACTCTCACAGACACTCACAACCCCACCCCCCACCATCACCCCCTCCCCCCACACACCCACATGCACACATACACATATAAATTTGTGGGATGAATTCGTACTTGCAGAGTTACATTGTAGTTTGCTCAAAAACTGCATGAATCCATGTATGATTCTGTTAATTCATTTTTTAGATTAGAATCAGTCTAAACATTATGGCACAAACAGCAGCACAGAGGGGTGCTAATACCCAATACATTATCTGGGCTGACACCAATTGTTACAGTTCCCTTGAGAATATACCTTTTTAAAAAATGTTTTGCGATTTACATATGAAAGAAGAGAAACTAACATGGTCATTCTAACAGGTGAGAGTCTTAACAAACAATCAAGGTATTTTTCAATGTATAATTTCAGTTACATCACACTGTAAACTTTTGCTATAAATTCTGTGTCTTAGAATTGTGTCCTCCACAACCACCTGATGAAGAAGCGGCGCTCTGAAAGCTCGTGCTTCCAATTAAACCTGTTGGACTATAACCCATTGTTGCATGATTTTTAACTTTGAACACTTTTTGGAGTTGAATTTTCAGATAATCTGATCTTGAAATCGATTTTTTAAAAAAAAATAAATGTTATTGTTATCAATTTTGGTGAATGTGGTAAGGAAAGTAGCAGGTTTGCTCAAATGCAGCCAAAACATACTGAAGTGTTTAGGACTCACTTGGAGTAACTGCGTCTTTGTGTGATCATGCAAAATGGGAGGTAGTGGATTAATAGCCCATATTACACTGTTCCTGAATTTTATTTCCATTAACCTTTTTTTACTGGAGTGTAGGAGGTTAAGGGATGACATTAGAGGTGTACAAAATCATGAGGGGCAAAGATAATTCTCTGGGGTTGGGGAATTCATAGCTACCAAGCATAATTTAAAGGTGAGAGGAGAAAGGTTTAAAAGGGACCTAAGGAGCAATTTTTTCACATTAGGATGATTCATATGTGGAAAGAATTGCCAGAGGAAGTGGTAGATGCCAGTTCAGTTGCAACCTTTTAAAGGCATTTGGACAGGTGTGAGATTAGGAAAGGTTTAGCAAGATATGGACTAAACTCAGGCAAATGGAAGTAGTTTATTTTGGGATACTTGGAAAATATGGACAAGTTGGACCAAAAGGTCTGTTTCTGTGCTCTATGACTCGAAAAATTTGCTCAAACGTCCATCGAGAGATGAACTATTCATAGAGTCAATAAATCAAACTGCTGTGTGATGCAGGAAATCAATTTGACTCACACTGTAGCTTCCCTCCATCCACTCAGATTTCCTTTCGTTCCTTTCTTTAAAAGGGAAAAAGGAACTCACTGTCTGAGGGATGCCAGTACTATCAGAATGCATTGGATCACACAATTTTGATAACCGCAAGACATATGAAAGCATCTGACATTTTCACATGTCCAATTTTTTTCATGTATCATTTCCTTTTTGATAGCAATGTAATATTCAAAAACACATTGATAATAAATTAGCAGCTACTGTACTGGATCACTTGAACTAGTTAATGCTGTATTCTCTAAAATTAAGAGGAAAAGGAACCAATCAAAATAAAACTATTTAAAAATTCCTTTAACATGTTATAAGCAGCTAATGAGTCATTTAATTAATGTAAACATCAAAAAAGTTAATTAATGCACAGATGGATGGCACAATACTGGAGGGGATTGAAATAATTAAATTTAAGATACAGCTGATTTTCAGGCTAGATCCTAAACACACAATCGTTATCAATGAACACACATTTTTGAGGAAAGATAGCTTGTAGACATGGAAAGGAGGTAACAAGTGAGGGAGTTAGTGACATGCTGGGAATTTTACTGTTTTCTTAAGAAAAGTCATCCTCCTAAAATATCCTCATTCAAATACCTGTCCAGTGTCATCCAGCTGGGCAGGACTGCTCGTGTGCAGTACTTCTTATGAAATTGCAATCAGAGAATAACATCCAATGGTTGCCTCTCAAACCCCCCAAGGATCTATCTTTACTCCCAACTATTTCTCATCCCCACCCCCCTCTCATTTATCTCTCCACCCCACAGGCTTCTTGCCTCTCTTCCTAATGAAGGGCTTTTGCCCAAAACGTTGATTTTCCTGCTTCTCAGATGCTGCCTGACCTGCTGTGCTTTTCCAGCACCACTCTAATCCATTTTTTTTTCAGGATAAAAGCAAATTACTGTGGATGCTGGAATCTAAATTCCTGCTTCTCAGATGCTGCCTGACCTGCTGTGCTTTTCCAGCACCATTCTAATCCATTTTTTTTCAGGATAAAAGCAAATTACTGTGGATGCTGGAATCTAAAACCAAAAGAGAAAATGCTGGAAAATCTCAGTGGGTCTGGCAGCATCTGTAAGGAGAGAAAAGAGCTGACGTTTCAAGTCTAACTGACCTTTTGTCAAAGCTTTGACAAAGGGTTAGTTAGACTCGAAACGTCAGGTCTTTTCTCTCCTTACAGATGCTGCCAGACCTGCTGAGATTTTCCAGCATTTTCTCTCGGTTACATTTTTTTCAGTGCCTGCTCAGACTCGAATCCATAGCTATTCCTCTCCCAGGCAACAGTCTGAGATCACATAAAATCAGTTCACAACTTTGGTTAACATTTGATACTGAGATGAGCTTCAGGCATCATTTTCATGTCATCTCTAATACCATCCATTTCCACCCTTACAACATCACTCAATTCATCCCTCTCTCACTTCAGCAACTATTAAAACCCTAATTCACACCTTCATTATCTCTGAACCTGAATATTCCAGTGCACTGCTGGTTGTTCTTTAATATTGAATCCTCTGTAAGCTTGAGGTTACCCAACAAAATCATTAAAATGGCTGTGATTTAATTGGAGCACCACCATCATCTGCCCCCAACCCAGCCCCAATCACTTCCTTTCTAACATGCATCATGCAGAGCAACACTGCAGACCAAATCCAATTGCGAATGCTAATGGTCTGGTGGAGCTAAAGGTATCCACCAGTAAAAAGACATTAGGGAGGATTTTACTGGTAGGCAGTAGATGTCCAATGACGATATATCAGATTTTGCAATCATTACTCCTCTCGAGCAGACTATACCTTCAGTATATAGTGGACGCACAGGTTAATATTAAGATGTTGAAATCACAAATCTGTTACTTAATACACCTTCATAGGCAGCCTGATGATCACCACCCTCCCCCAAACCCCTGAACCAATAATCTGAAAGAAATATTAGAGTAAGTGCAAATTTCAATTTTCTGTGCTCACACCACAATTAGTCACTTCTTCAAAAATTACATCCTGTTCATTCAAACATAGTTGGATTTTTAATTGCAATGTGATTAATACAATTTGCTAAACAACACCAGTTGCTCTGAAAAAAATGATTTTTAAGTTCTAGAGTATTTTTAACTGTTTAATTTGTAGATTGCAGGGTCAGGTGAATTGGCCATGCTAAATTGCCCGTGGTGTTAGGTAAGGGGTAAATGTAGGGGTATGGGTGGGTTTCGCTTTGGCGGGGCGGTGTGGACTTGTTGGGCCGAAGGGCCTGTTTCCACACTGTAATCTAATCTAATCTAATTTTTTTAAGCTACAGATATGACATTCTCACCAAAGACATCACTAGATCTCTCAACAAGATTTTTCCATTGATAATGGTGAGGGTCCTTGGTTCATTCTAAATGTAACTGTTAATTTTTTTTGTTCCCACTCACCATTTGACACTCCTAGACTTTTAATTGCAATGCGATTAATGGCATTTACTGAATGACAGTTTGCATTGAAAAATAACTTAAAATTATAGAGTATTTTAACTGTTTATTCAGTAGATTTTGTAAACTATATTTACTCAAAACTATTTTTAAAATGCCTTTTCCAGAATATTTTAGCTTGACCTTCACTCCACATATTTGTCCCAACATTTAATCCGTTCAACTTCGTCATTTGAAAGTGATTTTATTTTAATGCCTTTTGCTTCTTGTTTGAGTGACTTATTTTAATCTGGTTGACTGCCTGATGGCATCAATCCATCTCCACATTGGAATTCCCCACTAAAGGACTTCACAATAAGTTAGAGAAACATAGCACAGTCAGAGATGAAATTCTCACTGCCATCTCACAACAAGATTTCTTCATTGACAATGATGAGGGTCCTTAGTTCCTTGCTGACCACAAACACTGGACTGGTCACTCCTTCAAAAGAAAAAAAATAGGGAAACTGCTTCTGACATACTGCAGTTGAAACCATTAGCAGATGAACAGTCAACCCATTCATTTGGTATTCCTGCCAGTTATTGTTACTGGAAGCTTTAACAAATTTGAAATAAAATGTTATAGTGGCGAACTACAAAAGCTATTTAAAAGATTAATCACCAATAATGACAAAAGTAATTCCTGCATTTATGCATTGCACAGAATAATCTAATAGAGTGGGGCTAGCATCTGGACAATGGTATAAACTAGTCTAGTATTCATTCCTTGGCTTCTTGCATGATCTAAATCTTTGTGTCATTAGGCTGCTTGGATTATCACACTCTCTAAGCAATAACTTACAGAACAATAAACATTGTTTATCATTGCAGCATGACAGCACAGTTTAAATGAGTCAGAGGTATGGAATTATTTAAAGCTTTTGAATAAGTTTGATTATGTGATGTCACGACTAGCATTGACAGAGTTGAACAATAAGGATGACCCTGTTTGGAGATGAGAGGTCTACATTTCTTTTTAAACTCAACAGAAAAATCAAAATGAAGCATCTATATTTTGAAAGTACAATGCCATTGCACATTCTTGACTTAATAGCTTGCTGGTTTGAAAGTAGAACTGTTTACATTTCTTGCACAACCTGAAATATAAATCACTGTATAAGTTGTGTTGAGATCGTTGTTTGCAGTATCTCTAGAAACAGAGAGCTCAGTGACCATGTCAGCAAAGGTTTCTGATCACTTTAAAGATACTCTGTCATTACTTCTAAAATTCAGGCTGAAATCTAATTAATCCGTGTTTCTGTTGGAAAGGTGGACAGCGGGTCTTTTGTCCTCCAGACTTTAATGATGACAGGTCAATGTCAAATTGTTAACTGAGATAATCCACATTCCAGTCATTGTTCCATAGCAGCATCAAGTCCAGTGCACCAGTGAAATAAGTCTGCTTGTGTAAAGGTAAAAAAGCCAAATGAAAAGGTCATTCATTAGTGAAATCCTGCAGATTCTGGAATCATACAAAAGAATTAGAACCAGGAGTAGGCCATTTGGCCCTTCAAGCCTTATCGGCCATTCAATAAGTTCATGGCTGATCATTTCATGGATTCAGGTCCAGTTACCCACCCTCTCTCCATAACTCTTAATTCCTTTACTGTTCAAAAAAGTATCTTAGCTTTAAAAATATTCAATGAGAATGCCTTAGCTCCTTCACTGGGCAAGGAATTCCATAGATTCACAACCCTCTGGGTGAAGAAGTTCCTTCTCAATTCAGTCCTAAATCTGCTCCCTCTAATCTTGAGGCCACACCCTCTTGTCCGAGTTTCACCTGCCAATGGAAACATCCTCTCTACTTCTATCTTATTTATTCTCGTCATAATTTTATATGGGTCTTTTTAAGATCCCCCGCATTTTTCAAAATTGCAAAGAATATTAGATTAGATTAGATTACTTACAGTGTGGAAACAGGCCCTTCGGCCATCTTATTTATTCTCGTCATAATTTTATATGGGTCTTTTTAAGATC
This sequence comes from Chiloscyllium plagiosum, assembly GCF_004010195.1. Taxonomy (NCBI): domain Eukaryota; kingdom Metazoa; phylum Chordata; class Chondrichthyes; order Orectolobiformes; family Hemiscylliidae; genus Chiloscyllium; species Chiloscyllium plagiosum. Next base: position 54,876,808 of record NC_057722.1, on the reverse strand, counting down.
CCCCGCATTTTTCAAAATTGCAAAGAATATAACCCCAGTCTCCTCAGTCTCCCCTCATAAGCCAACCCTTTCAACTCTAGAATCAACCTGGTGAACCTCCTCTGCATCCCCTCGAGCACCAGCACTTTCTTTCTCAAGTAAGGAGACCATAACTGCACAGTACTCTAGGTGAGGCCTCACCAGCACCCTGTACAGCTGCAACTTAACCTCCCTGTTTTTAAATTCAATCCCTTTAGCAATGAAGAACAAAATTCCATTTGTCGTTTTAATTACCTGTTGCACCTGCAGGCCAACCTTCTGACATTCATGAACAAGGACACCCAGATCCCTCTGCACAGCAGCATGCTGGAATTTTTTTACCATTCAAGTGAAAGTCCTTTTTACTGTTATTCCTACCAAAATGAATGACTTCACATTTATTAACATTGTATTCCATCTGCCAGACCTTTGCCCATTCACTTCAACTATCTATATCCCTTTGTAAAGTTTCACAGTCTTTTGCACACTTTGCCTTACCACTCATATTAGTGTCATCCGCAAACTTTGACACATTACACACGGTTCCCAACTCCAAATTATCTATGAAAATTGAGAATAATTGCGGTCCCAAAACTGATCCCTGAGGCACACCACCAGTCACCAATCGCTAACCAGAAAGGCACTGATTTATTCCCACTCTTTGCTTCCATTTAGTTAACCAATCCTATATGCATGCTAATACATTACTCATAACATCATGCATCTTTATCTTATGCAGCAGCCTTTTGTGTCGCACTTTGGCAAATACCTTTTTGAAATCTAGATACACCACATCTACTGGGTCCCCATTGACTACCATGCTTGTAATGCTGAAATAAAGACAAATAAATGCTGAAAATACTCGACAGGTCAGGCAGTATCTGCAGAGAGAAAAAGAGTTTAGTTCAATTTCTTCAGTTTCTTCAGCAGAGGACTCATATTTGATTCAAAACATTAGCTTTTTTTTATCTTGTGCCTTAAGCAATTCACTACCTATGTATTGAGATATCAGTCTGGCATATCTCACAACTGTGGGTGTCTGCACATGTTCTATCTTTCACCTTTGTTTGTTCATTATCTCAAAGTAAACTCTTCCAATCGTCTCAAAATTTAATACTGTTTTATTTACATCTGTACATTACATGTTGTCAACACAGCTCTCTAATGTAGTGTGCACATGACTATTCTAAGTCTGATGCCTTCTCTCTTACTTAGCAGTTTAACCGCCCTCTGGGCAATTAGGGATGGTCAATAAATGCTGCTTTGACCATTAAAGCTCAAATCTTGTGAATGAAATAAAAAACACTCATGCCATCATTTACATCACCAAATTTGATATGAATATTATTATACACACTATTTCTGCTTTCGTAGATGCCACTGGATCTGTTAAGTATTTCTAGCATTTTCTGTTTTTATTAGCCTAACATTTCCTTTATATAAACAGTAGATAGAAAATTAAATCTTCTCATTTCGACTAGAAAATCACTTAACTCTAACCCAATGGAAGTAGGATCTATCTTATTTTTCAAATCTGCACTTGTTGAACTTCAAGCCTGTTTTGAATCTTAGAACAGTCAACAGTATAGCTTTTGTCTATTTCAGGTAAATTTTGTAAACATTTCTGTTGAACCAGTCATTGGGAAGGATAAAAGATGTAATGTAATTTGTCCTTGAGGTTCCTGCATAATAATCTTCTGATAATCTATAAGTGGATGTAAGAATTTTTCATGGTTAGAAATGAAAGAGTTCAGTGGGTGAGTTTTAACTAATGTTCCAGCATTATGGGAGCATTGTTAGATCATTGTAAATAAAATCCTCTGTTCCTGCTGCAAATAATTTATAATGAAGATGCCTTTTGTCTGTTCCACTAATGCACAATGAGAGTGGTGACTTCTATTGTACAGAAGTGATGAGTGGCACTTAACAGCATGGTGAAAATACAGCAAAGCTTGAAAGCATACAAATGTATAATCAAAAGGTAACAATGCAACGAAAGAAGAACTCCAGTAGAAATCTGATTTGGTCTCTTTTCTTGAAGTGTCTTTCAGATTAATCTTAGTTACCATATGCATTTGTACATGCGTATGTATGAGTGGGTTCCTTGGTCCATAACCATCTTTACACTGCATAATTCATTCATTAAGTATCTTTCTTCTTTCATGGGATGTGTGTGTTACCGGCAAGGGCCGCTTTTGTCACCCATCCAAAATTGCCCTTGAACTGAATGACTTGCTAGGCCATTTCAGGAGGGTATTTAAGACTCAAACACAGCGCTGCGGGTCTGCAGTCACATGAGTCACATCAAACCAGGTGAGGGTGACAGATTCCCTGCCCTTAAAGGACGTGAGTGAACTAGGTGGGTTTTGATAGCTAATTTCGTAACATCATTGAGTCATGAAAAACATAGTGGCAAGGAAAGACCACTAATACTGTGTAACAAAACCAGAAATGCATTTAAAAAGATTGGCCTGGATATTCTGATGGCCAGAGAGACATTGGAGTGGTTTGCCTGTGGACTCCCAGATTCAGTAGACTCCAATGGAATTTCCTGGAAAATTGGAGATTTGTGGGACAGTTCCCCTATGTCTGAAATTCTCTGAACAAAACATGTAATGTCGCAAATTCAGAGTTACTCAGAAAGTTGCATGATTAAAAACATAGCCTAATTCCTGAGTAACTATTAACGTTAACTCTCCAAATTAATATCTCGACCCAACTTCAACCCCAGACCCAAAGAAACCCCTCAATCAGACCCTCAGCCACACAACACAAACCTTCCCATCCCTCCTCAGGACCCGGCACACACCCATTGCTGGTGTGAAGAACCCAGACCTGACAATCCATCCATGTCAGCATCTCCATCTCTGACTAGCCAAGCCACATCAACCCCACTGGACCCAACACTGCCCCAATGGCTCCAATCTCTGCTCTCACAGCTCAACAAGCTACTCAACCCTTACTCACCCCGATATTCCCCCACCTCCTCAAGAACTGACTGCTATCCCCACACAAATCCTGTTGTCTGATCCCCTCCTCAAACTACCCAACTCTATAACCCCATTGGCCCAGACATCCCCAAATTCCAACTAACTAAGCAGTCCATTACTTACCTGGCACCATACCCACCTGGCACCAGTGTTCCCTCTAAATTTTCCTTCTAGCTGAGATCCAATTGCCACAAAAACTTCAAAATGTAAGTCAATGCCATGATCGGTGTGCCAATGCCAGTCACCCTTTAACTGGCTATCGGCACACTCATCTGCGTAGCTTAGAGAGAACATTGCCTGGCACCTGGCATCCTATCCACCTGTTACCATACTTACTTGGCAATTTAACCAACTGGCACCATTGCTCTCTACCACTGGCACCTTACATGCCTGGCATCCTAACACATTATCTGCCACTCTAGCCACATACTTATCTTACATACTTTTTCACTGCAGCTGTCATAGTACCTGGACATTTAAATCTCAGAACACAACATCTGACTGCTGTATAAGGGGGCATGGCTTGAATTCTCCTGACTCTCCTGTATGACGAATGAACTATAATCGATTTCAACTTCACTGCTGAAGCAGCTGGGATTAGAATTATTGCCTAGAAACATCAACAATAACATTAAATAAAAGAGAAGATTGGTAATTCAACTATAATAGGCCCTTTCAGAACATCCAGACCAGGATTTCATATCATGATGATTAGAGCAATTCTTACCAAAATCTCATCTCAAATTCAACTTAATGGAATTCACCTGCATAGTGCAATATACAACCCTTTAAATATGAAATTCTGTATTAGAATATTTTATTCTTTCCATAAGTGATTGACAGAAAAACTGAAATTTAACACTTTATGTATTTTGCAGCAAAACAGTGTTGAATTGAATTAACGAGTAACATGAATGATAGAGGGTTTAGATAATAATATAAATGTCAACAGGTCTACAGTAGCAGCTAAGTACAGAATAATATTCTTAATGTACTCATGAGAATCCTGTGACAGTACTAATCATATAGTAATGGCAATACAATGACCTCTCCGTTTTCAGCTTGTGTCACTTTAGTTCATCTTAACGGTTATTGGCACAATTCTTCATTCGAAACCATAGTACATAACATGGATTGATAATATCATAAAATGAAATCTATTTCTTCTCAAAGGTTACTCTGTTGGTTTGTTGTATTACCTTAACCCCATATTACATTGCAGCCTTACTTTGAAATTCCAACCATTGACATGTACATGATTGGTAGCATCAGACGTTGGGGACTGTTATTAAGACCATTTCTCTTTACCTCTGGGATCAAGGTTTGAGTTCATATCTAACTGCTGCAGGATCTATGCTGCTGGCTGTAATGACCCGAAATAAAATGAAACTGGATTGTATAACCTTCATTTCTCAAGTTAGCAAATTCTTGGAACTGAACTAACACTAATGATCTCCTGAGCAAAGCCACACATGGGAAATGGTGTCCAGGCATATAAATGGTTTTGCAAATTGATTGCTTGTTACAGAAATCACTTGTTTTGACCAGAAAGAGAATAGGGTAATGTCTATAACAGGCAGCAATTGAAGCATTGCACCATCTACCTTCTTCTGCTCGCCATTTTTTTTCTATATTTGAGAGACAGTTCAGTAAAAGACTCAGCTAAATAAAACAAAAGTCTCTCTTTGGATAAAAAGGCTGAATTACTTTGTTGGAAAAACTGAAGAATATATTTACTGTGCATAGTCCATTAATAGACAGATACAAATTATAAATAAACTTACTTTATAAAGCTTTCCCTGACCCCCATGTTAATACTTAAACATTTAAAAGCATTTGAAATTGAACTAGACTCATCTAGCCCATCAGCTAACTCCCCACAGCTCATATAAATTTATCAGAACTATAGATCCCTCTCCATTTTAATGAACTAGCTCCCAAACCGAGTTCTCCTGGCAATGGATTAACATCTCTGTGATTGCTGGCGAGGAATTCATGGGCCTGAGACGTCTGATTTTCCAGCTATTAATTGACATGAACAGATCAGCAAATTCTGTGAACCAATAATCTTAAGGCCAGCATTTCTTATTAGGAGAGCAAGCCGTATAATTGCTTCCTAATTCCCCTGTGAATCAATCTCGTCTATTAATATCCCAAAAAGTCTCAAAATACTTTAATAAACCAGATCAGCATGTATTAAAGAGAATAGCTGACCTAGAATTTACTGTATTTTCTCATATTGCCCATCTCTCCTTCTGGTTTTCAGATGCTCCTTAAAAATGACACTTTTCTAGCTAAACCTTTAGTCATCTGCCCTAATCTCTCCTTGTGAGACTTAACAGCAAAAAACCTGCTAATCGATTTCCATGACTAAAGGCTCCAAGGCCAGATCCAAAAACCTCAAAGAATGCCTTTCAAAGAGATTAGCAGCAGGTGATCAGGAAGCAGAAGTGTTTGTTAGTGCCAGGAAATGTTTGATGTTCTCACAGGGCCAACTATCTTCAAAAGGACATTTCTTGCCCATGAACCCACCAACCTTTCATACTGCTAATGCACCACACCTCCATCACCCATTCCCAGTCTTGCGCATTCATGCCTAATATCCAGACGTCTCACCTCAACCTCACAATCCTGCCACTGATAGCAGTCTCACATTCACTGACTGCTGCTTCCACATATCTTCAGCTATTCAGTTATGGTGGGTACACCACCCAAACATTACACAACCTGTGTCCTGAAATTCTGCCTCCTCCTTACAGGATAAAGCTTGCCCACATTAGAAGGGAGCATACTGAACCGGGGATGCATGCCTTTGTTATTTCCTGAAAACATTCCCTTCTAATTTAAACATTCAGGTACTCAAGAACTGGTACCTGCCCAGCCACAAGAGGAAGAGAGAGAACAATGACGCAGTACAATTGAGGAAGCAGCAACATTTTCTTCGATGCTTGGAGCTATAAGTTCAGCTCTGGCCACTGCACAGACTTCATAGGATCGTGTGGGGCTAGAATGGCCCATTGAGAGTCAGTGGGCAGGAGTGAGCACCCACAAGATCTGGAGAAAGCAGAGAGTGTGTTCCAGCTCACCAGAGGGTGAGGTTGCTGAATGGCTCTGCTACAGAGGGGAATAAATTCTGCAAACCTGGCAAATGAGACTGGCCCCACTCCTTTTGTATACCATACTTCAAGTTAGAGCTCCAGTACGATCAGGGTAGCACGGTGGTTCAGTGGTTAGCACTGCTGCCTCACAGGACCTGGTTCGGTTCCAGCCTCAGGCAACTGTTTGTGTGGAGTTTGCATGTTCTCCCTGTGTCTGCGTGGGTTTGCTCCAGTTCCCTTCCACAGTCCAAAGATGTGCAGATGAGGTGAACTGACTATGCTAAATTGCCCATAGTGTTCAGGGATGTGTCAATTAGGTGTATTAGTCAGGGGAAATGCAGTGAAATGGGGAACAGGAATGGGTCAATGTGGACTTGTTGGGCCAAGCAGTCTGTTTCCACACTGTAGGGGCACTATGATTCTTCTATGATCAGATCATTTGCTTCCAAGCATTACATTTAAAAACAAAACTGTGGAAGATGAAGTCAGTGGGACAATATAGGAGGAAATGTAGGTAAAGGTTGCACACCGAGATGCTTGGTACATTCTCAGGTGATCTTTCGTTGTCGAGGAGTAGCCCTGGTTCTATCCTGACAGAGGGCAACATGTTAAAGCTTGCATTCTCTCCATTCACTGGAGAAGAGATGGCCAACATCCTGATCACACTCAGACCTGGCTGTGACGCTGACGGTCTCTGGCAGACAACCTCCAACTTCGCAGAGCTCCTGGGAGTTTAGAGCGAGGCTGCACGGTCCACGCTTGCTGCCATTTAGGTTCCAAATGCTGCTGTCCCTGTTGCAGATTTCAATGCTCAAAGCCAACAGACCAGCTTTAATGGCAGTCCAGCACTGTGTTCTTCAACAGGATAATAGGATTGCTGTCATGAGGAGGCTGCCAGTGGCTTTTTGGAAGAGAATCCTGCTGTCCTCTCCCAGGCTATCAAGGCACCTCCCCCCCTCCACCCCTCTCCCCTCCCCTCTAGTGCACAAGTGTCGTGCAGAATTCTCTCAGTCAGACAGCGCAGTGTTGCCCAGGCAGAGGAGGTGCAGTCTGATAACAAACCATCAAGGACACCTACAGTCTTGCCTGGTAAATGTCAGCAGTTTTCCATCAGTTGTGTTGCAGCAATAGACAAAGGACTACACAGGACTATACACCAAGGAAGGACACTTGCAAGATGGGCTCTAAAGCAATGCACAAAAGCAAATAGTTTGTTTTTGTTTGTAAAAGTGATGTGTGTTTAGATGAAGACACTTAGCAGCACTGTCCTTGCCCAGGTCAAAGGCTCCTGTTGGTTGTGAAGTGAGTGGTACAGTTCTCTAACCACCTCCTTGATCAGACTGGCATTGTTTCTGTCTTAGCTAGACAGACACAGAGGAACTGCATACCTCTTTCAGGCTATAGAGGACAAAATCCTTGCCTCTCCCTGAATGACAGACATCCAAAGATAAGCCACACTACTTCCATAAACATCTCCACAAACAGGTCAAAAGTATCTCCGCTACAAGTTGGGTGGTCATCCCTTTGAGTAAAGCTGGCTCAGGTTTCTTGGGTAATTGAACACAGGTTCAGCAGACATTAATTACGATAGTCCATTTCCATTACGATCATACCAATGCCCATAATTTAACTTGCACCCTTTAATTTTAATTTTGGAGGCTCTCATGGATTAAACATGAGTTTTAAAAATACAGATACTGACCTAAATTGTCTGCTGTGATCATCTGACTAGGTTGAACAAAGTTCATGAACCTATCAGTAAACGAGAATTGGTCTGATCTGAAGTTAACAAGGGCTCTAATCACCTATATGATTTATCTTTCTGTAAACTGCACACTGAGATGAGAAAGGCCTTTTCATTGCTCAGTAGTGTCCCTACCCCTGCACAAAAGGTCACGGGTTCAAATCCCACCTGCTTTACAAGTGAGTAATGACATCTTTGAACAGGTTGGTTAGCAAAATAGATTGTCTCTTTTAAAAAAAAATGTAAAGTGCAAAATATGACTATGACTCTAATGAGTAGACTCGGAAATATACAAATAAATTTTTATGAACAGCTGCTTCAGAGCAAAACAGAAACAAGAGAAAATGGATTTGTGAACAAAAACTGGAAATCAGTCTCAAGATCAGGAACTAGCCAGTGGAAAGCAATTTGCAACAACAGCAGCGATTCACAGACTCCAGAACATCTACAGCTTCACCATTGCAGAAGCATCAAGACAAGTAGCTAAACAATTAGACTCAGGACTTTACATTCTCACCAAGAAACTGTAAACTCCAACTGCCTTTACTGTCTTCCAATTACCTGTACCAGATACCCTTTTTTCCCCACTTTCTTTTCTATAAGTAAGTTCATGACCTGTAGCTCTAGGTGTGTTTGCTATTGTCTTTTTTACTTTTGGGGTTAATAAATCTCAACTCTTTCTCACACAACTTTAGAATTGGCTGTCCTTCATTTTTGAGGAGAAAGTGAGGACTGCAGATGCTGGAGATCAGAGCTGAAAATGTGTTGCTGGAAAAGCGCAGCAGGTCAGGCAGCATCCAAGGAACAGGAGAATCGACGTTTCGGGCATAATTCCTGAAGAAGGGCTTATGCCCGAAACATCGATTCTCCTGTTCCTTGGATGCTGCCTGACCTGCTGCGCTTTTCCAGCAACACATTTTCAGCTCTGTCCTTCATTTTTGATCTGGTTAACTAAGATTAACTAAAAAATATTGTGACTGATAGAAAGGGATTAAACAAGAGGGGATCCATGACCCTTGCTCACCTGCTTATAACTGTTTTCAGGTTGCCTGCATTGACCAAATTTAAATGGCTGATTTTCTTCACCATCTGTCCTCTCCTCATTTGACTAGTAAACGAATGACTGACTTGTACAATCACACAGACCAAAATGTGTGTGGACTGTATCAGAGAAGGCTGTAGCATTTCCTGAACCATTCTCTGCCTATAGGGCTTCTTTGGTGGTACTCCGTGACGCGGGAGTCCGTGCTCTACGGTCTGTTTCCCGGGATGCACACCAAGACAAACATCAACTGTGCCTGGAGGATCATCAACTCGATGAAGGACGCTCTCTGGGTGGTCCGAAATCTGCTGATCTTCCAGCTGAAGGAGTTGACCCCGACTGAGTGTTGCAGACTGGCACATTCCATGGTCCAGGACTACGTGTTGAGGGACGCGCTGAAGCTTGGGGCAGCTGCCGCCAAGGCGCGGTGGGGAAAGACCACTGTGTAAAGTCTGCTTGCCTAACGAAGAACAGGGGGCCCATGCAGTCATTTGGGCCCTGCTGACGCCTCAGCTAATCATATGGGCATATGATTGAAAAATGTACAGACCTGTATAAAAATGATAAATTCTGATATCTGTATGTACATGTTTACATATGTATGGCATGACCAATTGCACAGACCATCAAATTATTTTATGAATAAAGTATATTTTTGAAATAAAAAAAATTAAGAAACTTACTTTGCGTCTTTAATGAATTTACTTTTACATTATCCACCCTGTTAAGTATGATCAAAAGCTGATTATACATCTGTACAGAATGGTCTCGTGTATTTTCTGCATTCAACTCTGATTCTTCACTTGATCTCTGTCTTGTGAGTGTTGAATCACTCACTGGAAAAAAACACTGTTGATTTCTAAATTGGCAATTTAATGGAAATAGAGATCAAACGACAAATACGGAAACATTTCCAAATGGAGTGAAAGGCCATAAGAATTGCCGCTTTTTACTACTCAACTAACGATTATCTTTGGGATTTTATCTTTAGACATTAACCTGATACTTCCAGCAGTCATCTTAATCTAACTGTGTTGTGCTTAGTGGTAACCCAAACACAATCGGAACAGAGAGGTTTAAAAAAGACTTTCTATCAGAAACCTTGAGTTAATCTAAAATCTCTCAAACACACAAATGAGCCTAAAACACCCGCAGTGCCCTCTGGACCAGACTGGATGCTTGACAATTCAATGATAAATTGTTCAAGTCATTCTAATTACTTGCAGCTGAAAATATTTGAAGGGTAATTAACATTAATCACAAATGGAACTTACCTAGTTACACAGTAACAATGCAATTCCACTTCACACTTTTGAAATTCATCTAAGTCATTTACTTAGGGAAATATATTCTGGGCAATGTTTGGGCACAGTTATGTTTGAGATTTTGGCCTAGAGTAATGAAAATGCATTCACACAGGATGGAAGCTCACGTTATGCCCTATATTTATTGTTAAGGTACTCACTTGAAAGGGGTTTGTTATATTGAACTGTTCATTACCAGGAAAGAGCAAACACATGTGAATAATTGGATAGCTCTTTCAGAGAAGTGACACAGGAGCAGTGCAGCTATTTGACCTCCTTCTTTTCATTTTCAATCTATAATTCTGATAGTTTGAAGTTGAGGGGAAAGAAAAACACCAATAGGAGGAATGTTCCATCCTACACTGTTCATGTCCACTTGCGACATTCACAACAATTTCCGTATCTTGAAATTGTCTCAAGACCATAAGATGTAAGAGCAGAAGTAGGCCATTTAGCCCATTGAGTTTGCTCCTCCATTCAAAGATATCATTGCTGATATGGCTCAGTGATTAGCACTACTGCCTCACAGCGCCAGGGACCCGACTTTGATTCTAGCCTCAGGTGACTGTCTGTGTGGAGTTTACACAGTATCCCGTGTCTGCATGGGTTTCCTCCAGTTGCTCCCACAGTTCAAAGATGTGCAGGTTAGGTGGATTGGCCTTGCTAAAATTGTCCAGGGATATGCAAACTAGGTAGATTAGCCATGGGAAATGGAGGGTTAGAGGGATAGGGTAGGTGGATGGGTCTGGGTGGGATGCTCTTCGGAGGGTTGGTGTAGATGCGATGGGCTGAATAGCCTGCTTCCACACTGTATGGATTCTATGATATCCTCACCTCCATTTTCCTACTTTTTGCCGATAACTCTTGATTCCATTACTGACTAAAAATCATCTATCTGCCTTGAATATACTTATTGACCCAGGCTCAGTAGACTTCTGTGTAAATAATTCTACATATTCACTACCCTCTGAGAGTACAAACTTTGCAACTGACTGTCCAAAACTTCCTTCTGGCTTGTTAGAAGCTTCACAGTGAACCCACATCATGTTACTGTTGCGTAGTGGATAGCCAAACTAAGTTCTATCCCATCACGCAAACAGTAATGCGACAAATAAATTTCAGTTCTGCAGTGATGTCAGTTATTTAGGCTGAAGGCCCACTGGCAGATTATATCAAAGTCCACATTCCTTTTGTTGTTCACAATATGCAGACTGTGTACCTAAACTGTCTGCAACTGCAAAATTCACAACAGAGTGTCAAACAATCAGAATGGCTCTGGAATCAGACAGCATTTGCTAAATAATCTTGAGTTATGAGGAATAATGTCAACAACCAATTTAGGATTGCAAGTCTGGCTCACCGGTGTGTGTTGGAAGCGACAGATACCAATACAGAGGACCCCACTCTTTGCAAACAGAAAGAACATCTGCACTTTTTCAACTCAATAAAATAGGAGACAGTCATTTGCTATTCATTTCTCAGAGCAATGCCCTGAGCAATCAGAGTCAACTTCCTTAGTTTAAACTTTAAACAAAGTCTGGAAGTTAACTGTCAATCATCATTAATGGTACATTTTCCATAGCAACACATCTACCAATCAGAGTCGACTTGCCAACCAACCAGCACTCTTCTCTCATGCAGTGAAGCAGTTGTTTTCCGCTTGAATTGGTATTCTTGTGAATTGTCCAAATGAGTGCAAGATTAAAAGCTTTGATCTGTTGTGTCTTTTGCAGCAATACTCAAGTTCTGAATTATCAAATAACTAGATAAAAACATTTTTAATATATGTTATAATTCTAATAGTAATATAGAAGATTAATATGCAACCACTTTCATAGTTATTATAGAAGAGTACATTTCAAACAGTATTAAGTACTATAAGGATTAATTAACACATAAATATTATAGAGTTGCAACCCACAATTTTCCTGCAACAAAGGCATATGCAATAGCAATATCATCAAATACAACTCTGGGACTGAAGCAACTATCTTGAAACTCAGTGAACGAGCACAGAAAGAGGGCATTCATCCCTTTGTTTGTGGTGCCATATCTCTGAAACCGTGATCCTGTTGGTCATATTCCTTTGCTCCTCCTGCATAATGGACCAGTAATAAACTATCATGGATCACAACATATATAAATGGCATTGATGCCTTGAAACCTTCCAGAAATGAAGGTCGTGGAGCATAAAAGGAAACCCATTGGTTATTGGAGTAGTTGGTCACCATTTTGAAATGTGAAAAAGACGAGAAAGCCAGTAATACAAATTAAAGCAATTGGACACATTTTATTAAATGAATTAATTCTATCTTTAAGTACAAACAACATATTTTTTTAAACTGCCAAATTAATCACCTCTGGCATCCAACATAAAGAGCACAATTGCTTATTTGCAGTTGAAATATTTTATCCAATGAGATTTGTGGCTCAGAGTGATTTTCCTCACACCACCTTTCACATTTCACCTCATTAATTATGCAGTTAGGCTCTTGGATGTCTCTGTTGGGAAATCACATGGCCAAAGAGGTGGGAATATTTGCCACTCTATGGACCTTCAAGACCTCATGCCTCTGATGCCAGATTTAATGGCATCTGCACACCAGTTCAGATAGTGCAAGCCAGGAATTGGCCCAAACAGTGTGGTGCTCAACTGTTGTTGATGAATCGCATGTTGAAGAGCAAGGTGTCCAAATCACCAAATACAACAACCCTGGACACAAATTGTAGCCCAGGACAGTGTCCCAACTTAAAAAAAAACTGAACACCTAGCAATGTAGAAAGAATGTCAATGCTCCACAATTGTAAGCACCACCATCTTCTCTTTGCAAACTCTCACTTATGGGACCTGCATTCATTCTAAATTTGTCGCTGTTCATGCATCTCACCAAGACTCACAAACACAACTCTCAGTATTGTGTGCATCATATCCATTCAATAGTTCTTACACACCACACCTTTCCAAACTATTAACCCTTTCAACCTTCTGCACTTCCTACTCACTGAATGCGTACAGTACCATATTTCACACTCTTCTTTAGCTAGAATGTGTATATCACCCGTCTTCTTCATGAACACAGAGGCAAAATACACACGTAGAATCTTTTATGCATGCATACCACAAAGGCTGATTTACATGTTGGAAATTTGCACCATCTAAAACCTCAGTGAAGGATGCAAGGATTGTAGGTAGCATGGAAATAAGACAAATCACCATGACTCACAAACACAACTCTCAGTATTGTGTGCATCATATCCATTCAATAGCTCTTACACACCACACCTTTCCAAACTATTAACCCTTCCAACCTTCTGCACTTCCTACTCACTAAATGCGTACACTACCATATTTCACACTTAATAATAACATCACACAATTTGATGATAAATCCACACACAAAAAAAAGGCAGAGTTGTGTGCATATTTCCACTCTCACAACTATCTATCTATTCCATTTGGAGTGAACATGATCCTTGAATGGTTTATTGATGAATACATCCAAATGTTCAATCACAAATATTAGACTGCCTGATGTAACTGCAAATTGGATGTTATTGCTTTACAGTGTTATCGACTAGGCCAGACCCCCCTCAAATATATCCAAAAAAAAAAGCCTAGACCCTAATTTTGCTAGTTGTTTTAAGCAGGTGTAACACAGATATTCCAGGAGGGATGCAGTTGGTCAAACCACTTAGTTTTAAACAAGACTGAATTTATTTACAAGATTACCAAATGAAACACAAACAAGAGGACAGAATACAGAATAACCTAACCTATCCAAAAATGCAACAGATTATACCAATTTTGTGATGCTGTTCCCAATACTTGCAACAATCCCATAAACATCCCTTGGCACAAAAGGTAAAATCAAACATAGGGTCTTACAGGAGACAGAGAGAAAGAGAGAGAGAGAGAGAGAGAGAGAAAGAGAAAATCAAACCAGAGAAAAGCTGAACTGGAATAACTGGCCATTCCCCTTTCATTGTACAAGTGTTTTTTTTAACTTGAAGGCCTTTTGTCCCAGGCAATATCTGTTAGCTATAATCAAATTGTCCCTAAACTCATCTAAGCCAGACTTTTCAGAATTGCTGCTTCTACAACCTCTCTGAGAAAAAAAACAAGGACAGCAAAACCTTGTTATAGGAGCTGCATCATAACAGCAGACACCTCTTAATGTCATTGATTATATAGGATCGCATTCATAACCCGTGTTCTTTTATCAGGTCATTGAACAGCTGTTCCACACAGTATTAGTCCAAAACCTTAGTCCATCCTCATCCATTGTCATAGATGTGCACAAGACCCCCTGAAGGGAACTTGATTTTTGGCATTGTTTCACATTTAAAAATGACCATAAGCTTTACTTTCATTCCATCAGCCATGCAAGTGAATACCATTGTGAACGTTGTCTTCTCGTGTTCTGTAGCTTTTTACCGGAGCTGCTTTTGGAAACTTCCACATCACTGTTCATTTGCTGAACATATCGAAATTCACAGGATGTTTCATCCCTGTTGCTGATGTGACATGATGTGTGTATCTTTTTGCTGCTATCTGATGACGATGTATTAGAAATTGGTAATAAGGACATTGAGGTCTTTTGGTCATCACTTGGTCTTCAGCAATAACATTAGACATTTTCATTCCATAAAGCAATGACAAATACCAGCTGTCACTCTAAAACCTTGACTGGGTTTAAAAATTGGTTTGCCCATTTAAATGTGTATGTACACATTATATTTCTGTTGATGATATAACTATTGTCATCACTTTTGAGGATCCATTCTGATGTATGCATCTCAAGATCGTGCCAATGGCTGGTCCCTGTTTCTCATGATTTATTAATCTTGGACAACTTTAGGTCAGATTCCTTCTTCCATTCTTGCAACAGTCTTTCAATAACACCAAATTCTCTCATGGCAACACAGTTATTTGACATATCGGCAAATGGTATGTAATGTTTCAGTGAAGGTAATGTGCTATTCCCAGAGGTACTACAAAAGTTAAAGTTTTTATAAAAGTAAGCAAAATCCCCCAATTTGCCTGCCTTTCAATCCCAAGTTGAGAGAAAGTACAGACCAAGTTTTGGTACTTAACACGAATATTATTGATCACAAATAAACAGATTGGAGATAAAAATAAACACTTATGATCCTTTGATATATATTGCTTAAAACGCGAACCCCTGATAAAACTTCCCCGACAGACATGTACAGACAAACACAGAAAAACATGGGTCATAATAGAAGATAAAGACTGGGACGGCCACTTTTTACAGGGTTCAATGAAATGATCATTTTGAATTGTCAGGACATCCCACTCTTCGTTCCTCCTTCTCCAGTAACATCACTTTCTTGCACAAAATACATGATGACGGATTCACACATTGGTTAAAAGCCACCACTTATAGAAACTGGTGAAGTGAAATAAACTGGCTTGCTTCAAGCTTGAGGTGTTTCTTTTACTTCAGAGAGACACATCCAGAAGCTGTTCAGCTGCCTGGGTGCCAATCACATAGTTGTTGGCACGCAGAAGGACTTAGTTTTCAACAACTGTTCAACACCCCACAGACCAATCATCTACTTGCTTCTCCCTTAATGTGTGCCCCCAGGCCCCAGCTCATCTGTAGTAACCTCCCCCAGTGTTTGAGCAAATAGCAGTGTAAACAATGCATCCAATGAGTGTCAAGGAATTTGATCATTAGAAATGTATTACACTATTCTTAATTTTTCAAACAATCATTTCTCTATTTTAGTCCACAATCAAAACTACAGTAAAAATTAATCAATACGGTCTTTACAGTTATGAATTTTAACTTCAAATGAACTTCAAATTACATTCCTTTTGCTAGGTGACCCATGTCTGTTTGTCATTTCCAATGTAAGGTCTTCTCTGTGTGATCATGTCTTAAACTCTCACAAGTGTTCTCGACATCATCTTTACTTCATGCACTGACTTATAGGGTGAATAAAACATGCATTTCTAGGGTGAAAAATCGAAACCGACTCCAAAAATGAGTATAGTATTTCTTAGTAGAGAATGGAATCGACTTATTTGCCAAGTATAGGACTGAACATGATTTTGGCATTGAAAAAGCAGTCTAATATCTTATACAACAGGTCAACTCATATACTGGAATATGTGGTAATACTGTAACATTCAACTGGAAGGTTCTAATCTTATTTAAATTATCTTGAAAGATATCGTACAGAGTTTTATTTATAGATAATCATACCCAATGCTTCAAGTTTTTAAAGTAATTATAAGTGATGCTATGGAATTGAGAAAGCTGCATTCTTATCGAGTACAAAGAGCCCTTTCATAAAGACACCAAGCAAACCAACAAAAGAACTGTCATCTGAGTCAATTCAGTGTTTGAAAGCAGTAACTGTACAAAACACTGCAGCAATGAATATAATAGAGGGTTTTCAAAGAGGGCTATTAAACCTCATTGTAGCTAAGCAATCTGAAATGTAGAATTTCACATTTAGAATATTAAACTGTTACTGTACCTGTTATACAGAGGTTAAAGCCTCCAACATGTTCAAACTTCTCTTCAAAAGACTCAACTGCTGTGTTTTAAACTGAAGAAGCTGGCTGTGACAGCTGTTGGCTGTACTGTGAACTCGATATTATGCCGTATGAAAGAACTGGCTGCCCTGTACATTCATATACTCCAAGAAGGATTGTTAAAATGCACAAGTGCTACGTCAACTGCTCAAATGCGTGACTGAATTTAATGAAAGGAGCAGCAGAGCTGACAGAATACTTTACCTCACTGAGGTAAATTAAATCTGTGTTCAGATTGGCTTAGTATAACAATACAGGATTGGTGTCAAAGTGAGCTATTTTGGAAAGAAGAATATCAGCCCTCTGCACGTTAATACTGATTGGTGAGGCTCCTAACCATGAATTGCATTAACTGAGCATTCATACAGATAAATAAGCACATATTTGTATGTAGCTCACATACGTCCTCTAATACAGACATAATTTAACAAAAAAGACTATGAATGATCTAATGGGGATATCTGAATATATGCAAAACCTAGGCTGTACTTATCCATTTTGATAAGTAAATTCAAAATCTTCTTTATACAGTCAATTTTTTTTGTAGTATTATGAGCTAGTTCATTCAGTTACAGGAACAGTCTTGATGTGTTAAGACAGCTTACTTCAATTTTGATTTTTCACATCACAAATATATAAATAACTATATGGGGCATGTGATACTATATCTGGTAACCCTCCAGGCTCCTGCAGCCTTTTCTCTCCTCCTCTTTGCAGGATCACAATAAATCTTATATTTGAGGATAATAGAGAAAGGCTTTAATGAAGAAAAAGAACATTTGTGATTTAATTTTCTCATTTTTGGTGAAAATTACATCAGTAAGTTCCAAATCTAGCTCTGTCGATAATCACTGATCGCTTTTGCATATGGAGCTTTCTTAAGGGTGAAATTATTTAAATCTTATATGTTATGTGGTATCTTGTTCTCATTCCATTGTGCTCACCTTGTACAAACCAATTAAATTGCAACTGAGTAGTGTCTCCAGTCATTACTACAGTTCTGACCAGTGTTGAAACAAAAGCAGATGTACTATCCACAAATTAAATCCTCATGAGAATTCAAACTACTGAAAATCCCTGGGAAAAAATTAGGGCATAATCCATCGGAAAGTTGCATCTCTTTCCACATTCTCATCTCCTGTCAGCCAAAAGTAATCACAAGTTAGAATGATGTGAAAAACTCATGAGAGTTTGCTTAAGTTTTAAAGTTTTTGCCCTCTTGTTACTTTCAACTTGCTTTCATCCCCTGCCAAAGCTGAAAATGTTATCCATGCCATTGTCACCTCCAGTCACAACTAATCCCAAGCAGACTTACATTCTCCACCTGCCATAAGCTTAAACTCATCCAAATCTGTAATCTACCCTGTACCAACGCACACATTAGCCCTGTCCTTGTTGACCTATGGAGACATTGAGGTCTGCAGATACTGGAGATCAGAGTTGAGAGTATGTTGCTGGATTCCTGATGAAGGGCTCTGGCCTGAAACGTGCATTTTCCTGCTCCTCAGATGCTTGTTGACCTATGATAGCTCCTGGCTCTCAACATTTCAAATCCAAAATTATGATCTTCATGGCATCTTTTGTCTCTGTCTTTGAAATCACCACCATCCTCAAAGGCCTTTCAGAACTTTCAGGCACGGTGGCACAGTGGTTAGCACTGCTGCATCACAGCGCAGAGACCTGGGTTCAATTCCCGACTCAGGCGACAGACTGTGTGGAGTTTGCACATTCTCCCCGTGTCTGCGTGGGTTTCCTCCGGATGCTCCGGTTTCCTCCCACAGTCCAAAGATGTGCACGTCAGGTGAATTGGCCATGCTAAATTGCCCGTAGTGTTAGGTAAAGGGGTAAATGTAGGGGTATGGGTGGGTTACGCTTCGGCGGGTCGGTGTGGACTTGTTGGGCCGAAGGGCCTGTTTCCACACTGTACGTAATCTAATCTAATCTAAGAAAAACTCTGTGTTGGGCCCCAGCTATGCCTGTCTCTTTGTCGGCTACGTAGAACAGTCCATCTTCCGTAGTTACACCGGCACCACTCTCCACCTCTTCCTCTGCTACATTGATGATTGTATTGGCGCCACCTCGTGCTCCCGCGAGGAGGTTGAGCAGTTCATCAACTTCACCAACACATTCCACCCCGACCTTAAATTCACTTGGACCATCTCTGACACCTCCCTCCAGTTCCAACACAGAACACACCAGATGGCCTCCTTCTTTAGAGACCGCAATTTCCCTTCCCATGTGGTTGAAGATGCCCTCCAACGCA
>NC_057722.1:54843310-54857105 GCF_004010195.1 Chiloscyllium plagiosum | reverse complement strand
CAGCCCCACCCCCTCCCATTTATCTCTCCACCCCGGAGGCTCCCTACCTTCATTCCTGATGAAGGGCTTTGCCTGAAACGTTGATTTTCCTGCCCCTCAGATATTACCTGACCTGCTGTGCTTTTCCTGCACCACTCTAATCTAGACTCTGATCTTAGCATCTGCAGTCCTCACTTTTGCCTAGTTTCTCTGACTCAGTTTGTAAAGTAATTCAACACACTATTGTGCTAAATGTGGGCAGAGTAAAGCAAGGGCACAATATTGTACCATGTGTGACATGAACTCTGCACCTTCTTTGAGTCATGATTCAGATGCTATCTCACTGTCTCCTTGACATCACACTCTGCTCCCTTAGGAATAAATTCATTATGACTTTGTATCAATAATATATATGCAAGCCACTTCAAACTTATTGAATTCTTTTTGGTCTATAATTAGTTGCTTCTGTGTAAGTTAACAGTCCAATTTTTTATTTTGAAAGAGTCTTTGGCCTATTAGAAGGTCATGAGGTACTAAGGAGAAGGAATTCTTACTTTTAATTGCAAAAGCTCTTTTCCAATGGATATTCTCCATTGTGTTTCTGCAGTTGCTTTTATTTTTAATACACCAGGAAGTTTCTGTCTTTCTATTATTTTTCCTTCCTTTCTCCACTGGCATTCTCAATAAACTAAAGGAAGAACTGACATTTTTATAGCACACCTCATGACCTCTGGTAATCCCAAATTGCTTCATTACTAATTAGGCATTTTTGAAATGTAATTTAATATAAATGATTCTGGGGCTCTTGTGATGCAGGGATAGTGTACCTACCTATGAGCCAGGAGGCGTGGGCTCAAGTCTCAGATGTTCAGATGTTCCAGAGGTGTGTAACAACACCCCGAAGTAAGTTGTTTAGTAAATAACTATGAGTGATTCTGTCTAGCCTAACATTGTCCAACATGTAACCTAGAGACCAAGGGTTTCCATCCAGTTGCCAATAGCTTACCAACTTGTGCCCAACATAAGCTGCCCATTAGGGAATTGAAAGTGAAACATTCCATAAGGAGCTACTAATGAGACTAACAACAGCAAGCAGGGGTCAGAAACAGCCTGCAACTGGAAAAGCAGCAAGCCATGGAAAGGTACACAATAGCACTTGATCAGTTTTCAGAGGAGCAGTGAGTCAGCAGGGAAGTGAGGTAGGGAGCCTCCGGGGTGGAGAGATAAATGGGAGGGGGGTGAGTCTGGGGAGAAAGTAGCCAAGAGTACAATAGGTGGATGGAGGAGGGGATGAATGTGATAGGTCAGAGAGGATGGTGGAGTGGATAGGTGGAAAGGAAGATTGGAAGGTAGGACAGGTCATGATGATGGTGCTGAGCTGGAAGGTTGGAACTGGGGTAAGGTGAGGGGAGGGGAAATGAGGAAAAGAGCCTTCTACGCTGACAGGAAGTGGGCAGGAAAGGTTGCTGGATGAGAGGCTTGTGTAGCAAGGTGAGGGAAAGGGGAGACACTACCAACCACACCACTTGAAGGTTTACCCTTCTGATTGGCTATGTTTGCCTGACTTCAAAAACTTAATGGGCAAAGACCCAACCAGTTTAAGTTCTTCATCACAGGAAAGAATCAAATGAATCTTCAGTGAGTTACTTGTAGCGATTGTGTTCTTTTTTGAATGAGAAAATCAAAAATTGTACACCGTCCTCAAGATGTGGTCTCACCAAGGCTCTGTACAGCTGTAGTAACATTACTCTACTCTTACATTCCTGTACCCTTGCAATAGTCACCACCTTTCTTTCCTAATCCCTGTACCGTTGAGTTTTGCAATCTCTTCATTAAAATAACAACTATTTGTCTATATGTTGCCAAAGTAGACAACTCAAAGTAGACAAGCAGGAGGCTGGAAGAGCACAGCAATCCATGCAGCATCAGGAGGTGAAGAAGTCGATGTTTCAGGTGTAAGCCTTCTTCAGGAGCTAGACTAACTTCACATTTTACCACATCATACTTCATCCATCAAATTTTTGGCTCTCTCATTTAAGCTATGCATATGCTTCTTTGCAAATAGTTTAAATTCTTGCACTGATCATTGTGGCTCTCCACTACTTACAGCTTACCAACCCAAGAAACAACCCATTTATCATTATTCTCTGCTTCCTTTTGGCTAATCAATCCTTTCCTCATGCCAATGTTACCCTATGCAGAATGAACTATTTTATGCAGTAATGTTTAATGTGGCACCCTACCAAATGCATTTTAGAAATTCAAGTACATATGTTGGTTTCTCTTTATCAAAAAATTCTGATGTCAGATGTGGAGGTGCCGTTATTGGACTGATGTGGATAAGGTCAGAAGTTACACTGCACCAAGTTGTCGTCCAACAGGTTTATTTGAAATCACAAGCTTTCGGAGTGTAGCCCCTTCATCAGGTGAAGAGAAGGAAAACATACAGGCACAGAATTTATAGGCAGAGAGATCAATGAGCAGAGAGATCAAAAGATGTTTAAAATGGTGAGTGAAATGTCGAATTAAAAGTGTGATCAAAAGTGTCAGACAATATGAATAATGTGTCAACAGCTGAATAACAAGCATAGGGATGACCTATAATCCAATTTATTGAGGAAAAGAGATAATTACAAAAAATTAAAAATAAGGTGGTGCTGGAAACAAACCAAATGAACTGGAATAACATGATAGGTATAAGAGTCATATGCTGAGGGTCTAACGAAAGTAATAAATAATCCAAAACTGTACAAACTAATTAAGGTAGAGAGATCATAACAAGTTATCAAGGTAATGGTGTTGAAACAGGACAGTAAGAAAGATTTTACAACAGTATAGTGGGTTACATGTAGCACGACATGAACCCAATATCACAGTTCAGGTCATTTCCATGGGTACGAAACCGAGCCATCCGTTTCTGTTCTGTGATTCTGCGTTGTTGTGTATCTCAAATACTGGACTACAACCTGGTGTCATGTGACTTCTGATAAACCAGATAATTACTATTTCTCTTTCACAAAACCTTGTTGACTCTGTTTGATCGAATTATGATATTTGTAATTAGTCTGTTACAACATCCTTAATAATAAATTCTTGCAATTTTCCTGTGACAGTTGTCAGGCAAACTGGCCTGTAATTTCCCACTTCCAGTCAGTCTGCTTTCTTGAATAATTGTGTTAGGTTAGTTATTTTCTAATTAACTGGGACACTTCCAGAATCTAAAATAAAATTTAAAAGGTGATAATTAATACCTCTACTATCTCTGCAGCCACTTCATTTAAAAGCTTAAAATACATGCCATCTGTTTCTGTACACTTAATTGTACTTTAGATTGAATAGTTTCCCAGAACTTTCTCCGTAGTTATGGTGACTGACTTAAATTCCATGCCCCCCTTCTTTCCCTGCACTCCCTTCAACCATCGAGGCTCAGTTGCAGCAGTGTATACTATCTACAGGATGCATTACAGAAATTTATCGAAGACAAACTACAACAACTTCCATCTAGAAAGACAAGGGTGGCAGACACATCGGAACATGACCACCATCTTAAAGTTCCCCTCCAAGCTGCTCACCATCCTGACTTGGAAATTTATCACCATTCTTTCACTGTCACTGGCTCAGAATCTTGGAATTCCCTCCCTAAGGACACTGTGGGTCAACCAACAGTGCATAGTCTACAGTTGTTCAAGAAGACAGCTCACTACCACCTTCTCAAGGGCAATTAGGTACGGGCAATAAGTGCTGGCCAGCCAGTGGCATCAATGTCCCATGAATGAATAAAAAAAAGGTTTGTGTAGTGGCTTGTGTCATGGGGCACTTAATTGGGTAAGATTGTGGCAGGCTACCCCAAATACACTTAATTTAGGCACCCAGCTGCCTGACCTGCTGCGCCCAGCACCAGGAAGGGATGAGGCCCACTGAAAACCAACCCTGGTTGCCCTATACTGCTTCCCTTATTACTGTCACCCCAAAAAACCCTTCCTGCCATTGCTTACCTCTGGTCTGAGTTAGTCCTGGGGCAAGCAGGTGGCACGGTGGTTCAGTGGTTAGCACTGCTGCCTCACAGCACCAGGGTCCCAGGTTCGATTCTAGCCTCGGGTGACTGTGTGTGTGGAGTTTGCACATTCGCCCCGTGTCTGCGAGGGTTTCCTCCAGGTGCTCCAGTTTCCTCCCACAATCCACAGATGTACAGGTCAGGTGAATTGGCCATGCTAAATTGGCCATTGTGTTAGGTGCATTAGTCAGAAGGAAATGGGTCTGGGTGGGTTACTCTTTGGAGGGTCGGAGTGGACTTGTTGGGCCATAGGGCCTGTTTCCACACTGTAGGGAGTCTAAGCGATGGGAGCTGAAAAAGTGTTGCTGGAAAAGCGCAGCAGGTCAGGCAGCATCCAGGGAACAGGAGAATCGACGTTTCGGGCATAAGCCCTTCTTCAGGAAACGTCGATTCTCCTGTTCCCTGGATGCTGCCTGACCTGCTGCGCTTTTCCAGCAACACTTTTTCAGCTCCGATCTCCAGCATCTGCAGACCTCACTTTCTCCCCAATCTAAGCGATGGGCCCTACTCTCCATGAGTAGAATGTTCCTTCCCCATATGCTGTCCTGTCAACTGCCTGATTAGCACGTAATACAATTGGGCGATGTTCCCCATCGCCTTTAAAACCTCTCCCCCCAACTTCTGGCTTTGTCTTTTTTTAAATTTAACCACCATAGTGACAGATTGATCTGAAATGCTCTGCTTGTGAGTGTGGTAGGTCAGATTCAATCACAACTTTGAAAAGACAAACTGGACAAGCACCTGAGGAAAGAAAATCTGCAGGAAAGGTTCAGAAAGTGCAGCAATCTGAAATTGTTGATTCCATATCAGCATAAGAACTTCTCCACTCTTATACATGAATGAATTAAGAGGGTGAATGCAGACTTGGGTTTAACATGGTGTAATCTCTGACAATGCAGCACTCCTTCAAAGCTGCATTGAAATACCAATCAAGATAGTGAGTTTAAGTCTTTGGAGTGGATCTTGAATTCATGATCTTCCAGAGCTGAAAATGTGTTGCTGGAAAAGCGCAGCAGGTCAGGCAGCATCCAGGGAACAGGAGAATCGACGTTTCTTCAGCTTATGCCCGAAACGTCGATTCTCCTGTTCCCTGGATGCTGCCTGACATGCTGC
The DNA here is from genome assembly GCF_004010195.1 of Chiloscyllium plagiosum. Taxonomy (NCBI): domain Eukaryota; kingdom Metazoa; phylum Chordata; class Chondrichthyes; order Orectolobiformes; family Hemiscylliidae; genus Chiloscyllium; species Chiloscyllium plagiosum. Next base: position 54,851,959 of record NC_057722.1, on the reverse strand, counting down.
GCTTTTCCAGCAACACATTTTCAGCTCTGATCTCCAGCATCTGCAGATCTCACTTTCTCCTTCATGATCTTCCAACCTCACGATCCCCTGACCCAGAGATAAGAGTACTACCACCAAGCCAAAGCTAACACTCAACGGTGTAGAAGCAAGTATCTACTAAACATGAGGTACTTGATGTGGATGATGAAGATATGGAAACAATGGAGGCAACATAAATGAAGGTTTCTTGCCATAATTTCTTCCTATTGTTGACATCTTTCAGAAGTAAATTAAGCCATTTAAATAGGGCTAATACAAAGTTCTCTCTAGAGTAGTAAATGAAGAGATTTATTGGCAAATTGCTATTTATAAAAGGCCTTACATTCCTTTAGTAGCTGCAAGTTAGGTTATTCCGCGAAATTTTGAGTTTGAGTTTGATTGATTGTTGTGCCATGTACTGAGATACATGCAAAATGTTGTTTATTTTGCACTCTACGGGCAGATTGTACCATACCAAGTGCATCAGGATAGCAGAACAAAATGCAGAATACAATGTTACTGCCACAGAGAAGATGTGTAGAGGAGATCAAAATTAACACTTGAGAGGTCCATTCAAAAGCTGATAACAGCGAGGAAGAAGCTGTTCTTGAACCTGTTTGTGCATGTATTCAAACTTTTATATCTTCTGCCTAATGGAAGAGGGTCGAAGAGAGTATAACTGGGGTGGGAGGGGTCTTTGATTGTGTTGGATGCTTTCCTGAGACAGTATAGAGGGAGTCAATGGATGGAAGGCTAGTTTCCTGATGGACTAGGCTGTGTTCATGACTCTCTGTAATTATTTGTGGTCTTCAGACCAGCAGTTGCCAAACCATGTAGTGATGCATCCAGATGGGATGCTTTCTATGGTGTTTCTCTAAACATTGGTGAGAATTGCTGTGGACATGCTGAATTTCCTTAGAGTCCTGGGGAAGTTGAGGCATTGTTGTGCTTTCTTGACCATTGTGTCAATGTGGATGGACCACTCCATGGAACATTGCGTTCTCAAATGTCTCCATCTCAACACAACCCCAGTGGTGTCATTAGCAAACTTGTAATAGAAGTTGGGGCTGAATCTGGCCACACAATCATGAGTATATAAGGAGTACAGTAAGTGGCTGAGTACATGGCCTTGTGGGACACCAGTGTTGAGGACTATTGTGGACGAGATGTCCTTACTGATTGTAGTCTATTGGTCAAGAAGCCAAGGATCCAGTTACAGTTGATGGAGCCAATTCCCATGTCTGAGTTTGGGGATGAATTTGTTTGGAATTATGGTGTTGAAGGCAGAGCTATTGAGAAATACCTATAGTCTCACTGAACCCCAGCTGAGCAATATCTTCCATAACTCAGGCTGCCGTCGATTGTCCTGAATTTACCCTTTAATTTCAAAGAACCAATCAATGGGTTGGATTTTCTCCAATTGGCAGGACACCATTTGTATTGAATGTCCAAATGAAATCTTTTACAAACCAATAGATTTCAGCTCTGGTGTCCTTAATTCAGGACGGAGGGCTGGTTCACAAAGATAACATGCTCCCCATTGTCTTTGGAGAAGGGGTGACATAAAGTTGTCCTGTAGGCTTTGGAGACCTACAGCTAACAAAGAAGGCCAATATTTGCCACAAAGACAGACTGACCACTACTTCAGATCCTCGGGAGTGTTAACAGCAATGATGGCTCCCAAATGGTCAGGTCCATTTGCTTCCATTTTACTGACTGAAAGGAAAGCAAGATTGTTCAGTGCTGAAAAAACAAGTCTCATAAGACAGAAGCTCTGGTCACCAGTACCCACAACAGCCTGTCACAAGGAGTTCTGCTAATGTTGAATGTCAGCTGTTCCAGAAGGATAATGCATGTCAACGTTACATGAAACACACACTCGTAATGGAAAAAGCAATGGACATGTTAGGTGCCTCTACATTTCAAAACCTGAGGTAACTTATCTCAACAAAGTGCTGCCTCAGAGGAGTCAGCTCCTGACATTGTTGCTGGCAAAAGGGAAGATGGGCCATATCTGAAATTCCCACACGTGTGATTTTGAAGGTGTCTTCAAGAAGCAGGTTCATTGACACTTTCTAGAAAGACAATGGCTATTGTAGCTCCCTGCAGCCCATTGAATGTGGCCAGTGTCATTCTACACGGAATGAACCAAACCAGTCTTCGAAGCCCTAAGTATAGGGGCATTCATACAGATCCTCAATACATCAATGGCAACACTGTTAGCCACCACTCCAGAAGCCACCAATGCTGTGAGAAACTGTTCCTGCTGTCTTGACACAGTGATAATTTTATGGACTGTCGCTGCCTCCTTCCATTCTGCAGATAACATGAAACTTCCAGCAATATGTTCAAGGTGTTATGGAATTCTATATGCCCGTAATTGGAGGGCAACTATCTCAATGTTTCCAAATCATTTTTTAAACTAAACCCCTAAGGCCTAAGTTTTCACGTATGAGGGATGATGGGAGTAAGACAAATGCTAATGAGTCTGAGGAACATATGACAGACACTGACAAGAGGGAAGAAAATAGGCTGATGGTGACAATTTAGATGTGGCAGCAAAGAAACTAATGGATGGTGATGAAATTAGATTGGGAGAAACTGAGGACTGCTGATGTTGGAGGTCAGAGTTGAGAGTGTGGTGCTGGAAAAGCTCAACTGGTTAGGTAGCTTCTGAGGAGCAGGAAAATCCATGTTTCAGGAATAAACCCTTCAAAAGGATATGAAATTAGATGGGGTAATTTTACAGCAACTGAGAGGGGTAGGAAAATCATTGAGGAAGATGGAAGCAATTCTGAGGGAGTTGGGAATGACACTGAAAGTTTGTTCAAGTATGGAGGGAGTTTGGAATGACAAAGAGGTCATAAGTTTGACAATGATGTGAAGGATGGTGTTAGCTCTGGTGGAGACAGAATAGACATTGACATTCTTCCACATGTCAATATCACAGGAACAAGATTCCTCACAAATTAAAGGTGAAAGCTCATTGACATTTGAGTTAAAGACCATTTCATACTAAATCCAAAAGCAGTACTGATGTCAATTCTTAATAGCACCGGAGAATTAATTCTATCAAACCTGAAGTTTACATTGATTGGAACCGTCAATGATAAGAGGGAAGTAGCTCCCTGTGGTGTTTCTGAAATCAACAAAGCAATTTCAAAGATAAGTAATTCCATGGATCCAAAGGTTGATTCAATGTAAATTGACAACGAAAGCAGAACACTGTGTTACGCCAAACCTGGAATTATTTTAACTTGCCAGTAAGTCTGGAGAAGTGTCTGATGATCTTAAATTGAATATTTCACTTCGTTTGCAGCATTATGCAGGTATTTGTTTTTTTTTCACGTTCATGGGACATGTAAAGATTATTGCTCATTCTCAAATTGCACTTGAGAGGGTGATGGTGAGCTGCCTTCTTGAACCGCTGCACTTTGGCAGTTTTTCTTCACTGAAGATACACCTGCAGAGGTATTAGAGAGGGATTTGCTGAATTTTAACCAAGAACAGTGGCCACAGTTCCAAGTTTGAATGGTGCGTGGCTTGGTGGGGAACTTGCAGGTGGTAGTGCTCCAATGCATCGACTGTCCTTGTCCTCCTCGATGCTATAGGCCACAGTTGTGGAGGATGCTTTCAGAGAATCCATCTCAATATATCTTGTTGCTGATGCACACTCTTGCCACTGAAGGAATTAATATTTAAAGTGATGGATGGAGTGTCAATTAAACCAGCTGCATTGTCCTGGGGGTGTTAAGCGTCTTGCACTTGGTTAAAATAGCATTTCATCTAAGCACATTTTAAAGCATTTCATTGTATTCCTGTATAATATTCCTTGTAGATGGTGGACAGTTTTTGTGGAGTAAGAAGGAGAGTTACTCATCATAGAATTTCCTGCCTCAAATCTTGTTGTTATCATGACAGTATTTTACGGAAAGATAAAATCATATAATGTCAAGAGGAGATTGTCAGACTCTTTCTTGTTGGGAATGGTCATTATGATGGCCAAATATGATTTGGCAAAAGCCCATGATTTCTTTTCATGTAATGTCCCCTTTAATAACAAAGTGAAAGTGGAGGCTATTCTGTGGGGGATGGGGTTTCCTGGTTATATCATCTGTTTTAAAGAATGCCCATATGACATAGAGGTATGAAAGTTGAAGGGAAAAATGATAAATAAATAGAAGTCAGGAAGAGTATACAGAAGAGAGGCTAAGGCTAGAATAAGGGAGAGTAAGAGGAAATATGAGGAAAGGATGGCGGGCTGCACTAACACAAACAGTAAAATGTTTTTCAAACATATTAATAGTAAAAAGATAAGCTGGTCATTGAAGCAAAGGGTATAGCAGAAGTACCAAATAAATACTTTGCTTCTGTCTTTACCAAGTTGGAAAATGGTGGCAATGGCCCAGGTGAAAATGTGGGTGTTGAGCTACTGAGCAGTATAATGATAGATAAAGAAGAGTTGGTAAAAATGCTGGCAGCACTCCAACTAAAGAGGTTGCCAAGCCCAGATGGGGTGCATCCTACATTGTTGAGTAAGGTACAGGAGCAAATCACAGAGCCATTGATAGAAAGCTTTCACGGCCTCTCCAAACACAAGATTAGTCCAGGAGGACTAGAGAATTGTAGATGTGGCACTGTTACTCAGGAAAAGGTAAAGGTCAGTGCAGGAAACTACAGATCTGCCAGCCTGATGTCAATAGTGGGAAAATTCACACAATGCGTGATAAGATAAACATACATTCAGAGAAAAATAAGTTAACACTAGTCAGTCAACATAGCTTTGTCAAGGGTAGATCATGTCTGACATGTTTGATTGAGTTATTTGAGGTAACACAAGCAGTGGTTGAGGGTAGTGCTGTGGATGTTGCATATTTGGATTTTCAAAAAGCATTTGACACCAGGCCACGTGGCTAGTTGGTTAGCAAATTAGAAATGTTTAGCATTAATGGGTCCATGGCAGCTTGGATTAAAATGTGTCGAAAAGATGGGAAACAGAGGGTAGGTATACATGGGTTTTTCTCAGATTGACTTTGAGTTGAAAATGGTATTCACCAAGGATCAGTGTTGGGATGCTCGCTTTTTCAGATCTATATAAACGATTTTGAGATGGACCTTGAGGGAAAATTGTTTAAATTTGCAGTTAATATTAAGCTAGGAAGAATAATGAATTTTGAGGATGATTTTGAGTGACTTTAGAGGGACATCGACAAGTTGGCCAAATGAGCAGACACTTGGCAGATGAATTTTAATACAGAGAAATGTGAAGTGGGGCATTTTGGTAGAAGAAACGTGCAGAGCAACACAGATTCAATGGTGCTACAAGTTTTGAGAAGATTTATAACTCATATTGAGGTTCTGGATGTAGGGGGTTTGCTCTCTGGGCTGGAAGGTTCATTTTCAGATGTTCCGTCACCATACTAGGTAACATCTTCAGTGAGCCTCCAGACCAAGTTTCATGTGGAGGCTCACTGAAGATGTTACCTAGTATGGTGACAAAACATCTGAAAATGAACCTTCCAGCTCAGCGAGCAAACCTACATCAATGGTACAACTTTGAGGGGGGAGTACAGGAGCAGAAAGAACAAGGGTTCAAGTGCAACATTCTCTTAAGGATGCCAGGCAAGTTGAAATAGTTGTTAAGAAGGCTTATAGGATCCTTGTGTTTATAAATACAGGCATAGAGTATAAAGGCAAGGAAGTGATGTAACACCTTGACAAATCATTGGTCAGAATATTGTGTTCAGATCTGAACACCTTATTTAAGGAAGAATATTAAAGCCTTGGAAAGAGTGCAAAGGAGGTTTACTAGAATGGAACCAGGAATGAGGGATTTTAGATACAAGGAAAAATTAGAGCAATTGAGCTTACTCTCCTTGGAGCAGAGAAGATTAAGAGGTGACCTGATTGATTTGTTCAAAATTATGAACAATTTGACAGGGAAAAGAAGGATATCCTGTTTCCACTAGTTGCTATGTCAGTAACTAAGGGTTACAATGTTAAGATTGTCAGGAACAGAGGAGTCAGATGAGGAGAAACTTCTTTAATCAGAGAGTTGTTAGTATTTGGAATGAGCTGTCTGGGAGAGTGGCGGAGGTGGATTCTTTGGGAGGTTCCAAAAGAGAGCTGGCTATTTATTTGTAAGTGATGAATTTAGAGGCTATGGAGATAGAGCTCGAAAACAGTACTAGCTGGGTAGCTCTTTAGGGATTCACTACAGACACGATGGGTCAAATGGCCTCCTTCTGTACTAAAATTCCATGAAAGGTAGTTGTAGCTGCGTCACGTTCAAGTCTATCTTATGGCAACAGTTCAGAGTACAGAAGTCATTGTGAGGCAGCAAGCAGGGCTATCTACAAATAGCTTAGTTTTCCAGAAGAAAATATTACTGCACATGCTCTTGGTGAGGCAACATACAAGCAAGGTTTGTATCAGAGAGCTGGGCCATAAGCTAGATGTGTTGATCATTCAGTTATAAAGAAATTCTGGATTTCTAATCCATCAAGACTATCATGGCCTGACTATCATGGGTTAGTTGACATGTACCTGGTCAATGTTAACCATGACCAGGAACTTTGGATGGAACATTTCTGCTGCAGAATGCACCTCAAGGATGAAAACAATTGAATGGGACCTGAGAGAGCCAACATAATGGAGGTTCAGTTGGAAAAGCTGAGTGCTTCCAACCAAGGGTTGGGTCGAATCTTTGGAGTTTAACTTGAACTATCCTTCAACTGTGAATTATTGTTTGGTTTATGAAGATTTTAGTTTGGTTTGTTTACATTAAATACTATATAAACTGCAGCTGTTCTTGTGCATGTGTCATTTTGCCTGGGACAAACAAAACCACCTTCTTCTGAGTCACAGAGGCTTCTGGAGACTTTTAACTTCATAATCTGATTAACTTTGATACAGCTAAAGCTCCTTGACATATTCAATTAAAATGGTGAGACATGGACAGATAGTTCATGTAGTTTCATGTTACCATAAAATCGCTTTGAAATTTTGCAAGTTACAAGTGCAAGGTTTTATAAGAAAATTGTGTTTTAAATTGTCTCCTTTACCTTAAGATGAAATAAATCAAAATGTATGATAAAACGTAACCTGAAAATTACCTCTTACTAGTTCTGATAAACAATATATCCATGAGAACTGGTGGCCCAGGTGAAATATTTTTGAAGAAGAGTTTTTATTCATTCACATTTATTCAGCCACTGGCTGGGTGGGCATTTTGTACCCATCCCACATTGCCCAAAGGGCAATTAAGAGTTAATTACATTGCTGTGGGTCTGGAGCCGCAAAGAGATTAGACCGAGTTAGTTGGGCAGATTTCCTGCATTAAAGGACATTAGTAAACTGTTTAGATTTTACAATAATCAACGATAGATCCATGGCCATCATCAGGCCAGCCTTTTATTCCAGATCTTCAAATTTCATCATCTACCTTGTTGGGTTTCAAACCCATGTACTTAGAACATTAACCTGAGATTCTGGATTACTATTCCAGTGATATTACGTTACTACTACATCACCTCCTCTCCATAGAATGCTATTTTTTCACACATGGAGACGGAGGTAATATCAGCTAACTATAAACATGAGGCAAAAGACTCCCAGAAAGAGAGACAGAGGAACAGCAGCTGTTGTGAATCGAAGAGCTTTTTTTTCTCCCTGGTAGTCTCTAGGCAAGCTGCTGGTGGGTGCACATCATTGAATCAAAGGTACTGAACCTATGGTAATTTAGGGATACTGGAAGACTCAATCTGGATGGCCAGAAGAAAGAGTCACAAGAGGGATGCTTGGTGTTGGAAGTCAATTCAGGCATTTTCAGAACTTGAAGGGAAATGACTTTCAACAGATACTGGACATTACAACTCAGTAAAACAGGGAAAATCAAGCCTGTTGTAAGCTAGCAATAACTTTGGACAGTTGCTATCAAGACTTCAATTCTGTAGAGAGTATGTGTAACATAAAAGGGTCAAGGGTGTGATGCTGGAAAAACACAGAAGGTCAGGGAGCATCCGTGGAGCAGGGATGTTGCCTGACCTGCTGTGCTTTTCCAGCACCACACTCTCGACTCTGATCACTAGCATCTCCAGTCCTTATTTTCTCCCTGTGTAAAATACAAACATGGTTTGGGCTCTTCAGTTTTGTGACAAGTTCAACGTGAGGTGAGGGGGTGGGGGGAGGTGAAGTATCTTTTCTGTAGTTTACTGTATTTGAGTCATAGAGATGTACAGCACGGACACAGACTCTTCTGTCCAAATTGTCCATGCCGACCAGATATCCCAATTCAATCTAGTCTCACCTGCCAGCACCCAACCCATATCCCTCCAAACCCTTCCTATTCATATACCCATCCAGATGCCTTTTAAATGTCGCAATTGTACTAGCCTTCACCACTTCCTCTGGCTGCTCACACCATACACGTAACACCCTCTGTGTGAAAAAGCTGCCCCTTAGGTCTCTTTTATATCTTTCCCCTTGCACCCTAAACCTATGCCCTCTAATTCTGGACTCCCCCAAACCCAGGGAAGAGACTTTGTCTATTTAGATTAGAGTGGTGCTGGAAAAGCACAGCAGTTCAGGCAGCATCTGAGGAGCAGTAAAATCGATGTTTCAGGCAAAAGC
>NC_057722.1:54809950-54843273 GCF_004010195.1 Chiloscyllium plagiosum | reverse complement strand
TAGCCAAGAGTACAATAGGTGGATGGAGGTGGGGATGAAGGTAATAGGTCAGAGAGGAGGGTGGAGTTGATAGTTCGGAAGGAAGATTGGCGGGTAGGATAGGTCGAGAGGGTGGTGCTAAACTGGCAGGTTGGAACTGGAATAAGGTGGAAGGGAGGGGAAATGAGGAAACTGGTGAAGTTCACATTGATGCCCTGGGGTTGAAGTGTTCCAAGGTGGAAAATGAGGCATTCTTCCTCCAGGCGTCGGGTGGTGAGGGAGTGGCAGTGGAGGAGGCCCACTGCATTTCCTCAGCAGAGAGGGAGGGGGAGTTGAAATGTTTGGCCACAGGGCAGTGTGGTTGATTGGTGCGGGTGTACCAGAGATGTTCCCTAAAGTGCTCTGCAAGAAGGTGTCCAGTCTCCCCAATGTAAAGGAGACCGCATCGGGAGCAACGGATACAATAAATGACATTAGTGGGTGTGTCGGTGAAACTTTGACAGATGTGGAGGTGGTGGAAATATCAGCACATGATGCTGTTTATGCGGAGGTTTGTAGGGTGGAAGGTGAGGACCAGTGGGGTTCTGACCTTGTTGTGGTTGGAAGGGTGAAGTTTGAGGACAGAGGTATGGGACGTGGATGAGATGTGTTGGAGGGCACCTTAAACCATGTGAGAAAGAAAATTACAGTCTTTAAAGAAGGAGGCCATCTGGGGTGAGGTGGGGGGAGGGGAAATGAGGAAACTGGTGAAGTCCACATTGATGCCCTGGGGTTGAAGTGTTCTGAGGCGGAAGATGAGGCGTTCTTCCTCCAGGCGTCAGGTGGTGAGGGAGTAGCGGTGGAGGAGGCGCAGGACCTGCATGTCCTTGGCATAATGGGAGGGGGAGTTGAAATATTTGGCCATGGGTCAAAGCCACTTCCACCCCTCACGGTTTCACATGCAACATGCGTGACATCACTTCCAACCCTCATGTCATCGCTGACGTCACGCATTCAGCGACTTCCTCCCTCCAATGCCGTGTTCGCCACCACTTCTGCCCCCACCAATGCCACCCTGAGGGGAACATCACCCCTGCTCAACTCCACCCCATTCCCCCTACCACCATGCCCACTCCAGTTACAGGCTCCACCCCCACTCCCAGCTCCACACCCACACCGGGTCCCAGCTCCCAGCCCTACCGGGTTTTCACCATCTTCCCAGACCTCCCCCTCACAGAGGACAAACGATCAGTCCTCAGCAAAGGACTCACCTTCATTTCCCTCCGCCCATGCATCAATGAATTTAATATGCATTCTTACACTGTCTCCGCCTCCGAGCTTACTTTTCAATATGGACTCCCGCCCACCTTCCGAGGACCCCTTCGCCCACCTCCAACACACTCCATCCTCCTGGACACCCTCCGCTGACCTATTACCCGCCCTCAATCTCTTCATTTCCAACTGCCGCCGAGACATTAACCGCCTCAACCTGTCTACCCCCCTCCCCCACTCCAACCTCTCACCCTCATAACATGGAGCCCTCCACTCCCTCTGCTCCAATCCCAACCTCACCAGCACACCAGCGGATAGTTTGATGCACTGACCTCTACACCGCTGAAGCCTGGCGCCAACTCGAAGACACCTCCTTCTACCACCCCCTCCACCATGACCCCACCCTCCCATCACCAAACCATCATCTCCCAGACCATATACCTCAGTAGATCTCCCACCTACAGCTTCCAATCTCATAGTCTGGGAAACCCGCACTGCCCGATTCTAACTCCTTCCCAAGATCCACAAGCCTGACCACCCCGGCCAACCCATTGTTTCGGCCTGCTCCTGCCCCACCGAACTTGTTTCCACCTACCTCGACTGTCCTATCCCCCCTCGTCCAGAAACTCTCCACATAAGTTCAAGACACCACCCAAGCCCTCCACCTCCTCCAAGACTTCAGTTTCCCCGGCCCTATACGCCTCATCTTCACCATGGATAGCCAATCCCTCTACACCTCCGTCCGCCATGACCAGGGCCTCCAAGCCCTCCAATTCTTCCTCTCCCAACGTCCCCATCAGTACCCTTCCACTGACACTCTCATTCGTTTGGCTGAACTGATCCTCACCATTAACAATTTCTCCTTCGAATCCTCCCATTTCCTCCAGATCAAGGGGGTGGCCATGGGTACCCGTATGGGCCCAAGCTATGCCTGTCTCTTTGTTGGCTACGTGGAACAGTTGATCTTCCGTAATTACACCGGCACCACTCCCCACCTCTTCCTCCGCTACATTGATGACTGCATTGGCGCCACTTCATGCTCCCACACTGAGGTTGAGCAGTTCATCAACTTCACCAACACATTCCACCCTGACCTTAAATTCACATGAGCCATCTCTGAACCTCCCTCCACTTCCTGACCTCTCTATCTCCATTCATGACGACCGACTTTACAAACCCACCAACTCCCACAGCTACTTGGATTACACCTCTTCCCACCCTACCTCCTGCAAAAATGCTATTCCGTATTCCCAATTCCTCTGCCTCCGCCATATCTGCTCCAAGGAGGACCAGTTCCACCACAGAACACACCAGATGGCCTCCTTCTTTAAAGACTGTAATTTCCCTTCCCATATGGTTGAAAATGCCCTCCAATGCATCTCATCCAGATCCCGCACCTACGCCCTCAAACCCCACCCCTCCAACCGCAACAAGGACAGAACCCCCCCGGTCCTCACTTTCCACCCTACCAACCTTCACATATCATTTATTGTATCTGTTGCTCCCGATGCGGTCTCCTTTACATTGGGGAGACTGGACACCTTCTCGCAGAGCGCTTTAGGGAACATCTCCGGGACACCCGCACCAATCAATCCCACTGCCCCATGGCTGAACATTTCAACTCCCCCTCCCACTCTGCCGAGGACATGCAGGTTCTGGGCCTCCTTCATCGCCACTCTCTCACCCCCTGACACCTGGAGGAAGAACGCCTCATCTTCCGTCTCAATGTGGACTTCACCAGTTTCCTCATTTTCCCTCCCCCCACCTCACCCCAGTTCCAACCTACCAGCTCAGCACCATTCTCATAGCCTGTACTACCTGCCATTCTTCCTTCACACCTATCCACTCCACCCTCCTCTCCGACCTATCACTTTCATCCCCAGCTCCATCCACTTATTGTACTCTTGGCTACCTTCTCCCCAGACCACCCACCTCCCATTTATCTCTCCATCCCGGAGGGTCCCTGCTTTCATTCCTGATGAAGGGCTTTTGCCCAAAACATTGATTTTCCTGCCCCTTGGATGCTGCCTGACCTGCTGTGCGTTTCCAGCACCACTCTAATCTAGACTCTGACCTCCTGCATCTGCAGTCCTCACTTTCGCCACTTTGTCTATTTATCCTATCCATGCTCCTCATGATTTTATAAACATCCATAAGGTCACCCCACAGCCTCCGACGCTCCAGGGAAAATAGCCCCAGCCTATTCAACCTCTCCCTATAGTTCAAATCCTCCAACCCTGGCAACATCCTTGTAAATCTTTTCTGAACCCTTTCAAGTTTCACAACATCTTTCCGATACAAAGGAGACCAGAGTGGCCTAACCAATGTCCTGTACAGGTGCAACATGACCTCCCAACCCATGTACTTAAGACTCTGACCAATAAAGGAAAGCATACTGAACACCTTCTTCACTATCCTATCTACCTGTGTCTCTACTTTCAAGGAGCTATGAACCTGCACTCCAAGGTCTCTTTGTTCAGCAACACTCCCGAGGACCTTACCATTAAGTGTATAAGTCCTGCCAAAATTTGTTTTCCCAAAATGCAGCACTTTGCACTTATCTAAATTAAACTCCATCTGCTACTTCTCAGCCCATTGGCCAACCTGATCAACAACCCGTGGTAATCTGAGGTAACCTTCTTCGCTAACCATTACATCTCCAATTTTGGTGTCATCTGCAAACTTACTAACTATACCTCTTATGCTCACATCCAAATCATTTATATAAATGAAGAAAAGTAGTGGACCCAGCACCAATCCTTGTGGCACTCCATAGGTCACAGGCCTCCAGTCTGAAAAACAACTCTCCACCACCACCCTCTGTCTTCTACATTTGAGCCAGTTCTGTATCCAAATGGCTAGTTCTCCCTAAATTCCATGAGATCTTACCTTGCTAACCAGTCTCCCATGGGGAATCTTGTTGAACACCTTAGTGGTCCATATGAATCATGTCCACCGCTCTGCCCTCACCAATCCTCTTTGTTATTTCTTCAAAGAACTCAATCAAGTTTGTGAGATGTGATTTCCCACACACAAAGCCATATTGACTATCCCTAATCAGTCCTTACCTTTCCAAATACATGTACATCCTGTCCCTCAGGTTTCCCTCCAACAAGTTGCCCACCACCAACATCAGGCTCACTGGCCTATAGTTCCCTGGCTAGTCCTTACCACCCTTCTTAAACAGTGACACCACGTTAGCCAACCTCCAATCTTCTGGCGCCTCTCCTGCGTCTATTGATGATACAAATATCTCAGCAAGGGGCAATCACTTCCCTAGCTTCCCACAGAGTTCTAGGGTACACCTGATCAGGTGCTGGGAATTTACCTACTTTTATGCATTTCAAATCATCCAGCACTTCCTCCTCTGTAATATGGACATTTTTCAAGATGTCACATCTATTTCCTTACATTCTATGTCTTCCGTGTCCTTTTCCAAAGTAAACACTGATGCACAATGCTCATTTAGTATCTCCCCCATCTCCTGTGATTCCACACAAAGGCCGTCTTGCTGATCTTTGAGGGGCCATATTCTCTCCCTAGTTACCCTTTTGTCCTTAATGTATTTGCATAAACCCTTTGGATTCTCCTTAACTCTATTTGCCAAAACTATCTCATGTTCCCTTTTTGCCCTCCTGATTTCCCTCTTAAGTATACTCCTACTGCCTTAATACTCTTCTAAAGATTCACTCAATCTATCCTGTCTATACCTGACATATGATTCCTTCTTTTTCTTAACTTCCTGAAGAAGTGCTCATGCCCGAAACGTCGATTCCCCTGCTCCTTGGATGCTGCCTGACCTGCTGCGCTTTTCCAGCAACACATTTTCGCCTCGGTTTCTTTAGTCATCCAGCATTCCTTACACCTACCAGACTTTCCTTTCACCCCAACAGGAATATACTGTCTCTGGACTCTCGTTATCTCATTTCTGAAGGCTTCCCTTTTGCCAGCCGTCCCTTTACCTGCAAACATCTGCCCCCAATCAGCTTTCGAAAGTTCTTGCCTAATACCATCAAAATTAGCCTTTACTCCAATTTAGAACTTCAACCTTTAGATCTGCTCTATCCTTTTTTGTCACTATTTTAAAACTAATAGAATTATGGTCGCTGGCCTCAAAGTGTTCCCCCACTGACGCCTCAGTCACCTGCCCTGCCTTGTTTCCCAAGAGTCGGTCAAGTGTTGCACCTTCCCTAGTAAGTACATCCACATATTAGTTGCCTTCTAAGTAATGTTTAGTCCACATTAATTTTACCTTATTTGTTACAGTAACTCTTAAATCATGAGATCTAGTTATATAATCATTTTCGTTGGTCACTTGGAATCCAAAGCTCATTTTAAAAGTTATTGATTTCAACAGGTAATCTGGACAAAAGCTGGAAGTCAGATACTGTTACTGAATAAACTATTGGTATTTGTGATAGCAATGTTTACACACTTGGTGGCAGCAAAATACCAGCGGACAATAAGGACATTTTTTTTGTTTCAAGAGCAAGATTGTACTCGGACGAAAAAGCTGTACTTTTCCACTGGGTGGTGCACAAGTTCTGCCTGATGGGACTGAGTGTTAAACTGCTAACTATAGAGAAAAGGTTCAAGTACCACCCGCTCCAAAGGTGTGCAATGACCTTCTTGGACAGGTCAATTAAAGTTGTTTTTAAGACAGGGAAGCACAAATGTAGTAAAGAGGTACTACAGGCAGGAAGAAGACTAAACCCATTCCACAGAAAGCCACAGTTGTAGTTCCAACAGTCATTGTTCATCACAGATACGTGAAGTAAGAACAGATGAGATATGTGTCTCTAAATGAAAACCTGCATTACAAAATCTCAGTTTTGAGGCAGTTTTGCATCAGGATAGTGTGCACCGGGTTGTGAAATTCATTGCTAGCAGGCAGCTCACACAATTTAACATGGACCACTGCTGATGCTGTATCAAGGATTCACATCACATACCCGAGCAAAGCTGACAAAACATTTGCTCAAGCAGTTGAGGCCTTTACAGTCTGAACTATTCTCTATTTGCTAGCCACCATGAAAGAGTTGCAGGAAGTTCGTGTAGTTCAGAAATGTGATGAAAACCCATAGGTTCTGCAAGGAGAGTTGGTCACAGTATGCTATCAATAATCCAGCCCTTGAGGTATTCTGAACAATGCCATTGCATCAGTATTTTTGATGATCTTTTGATTTGTAAGAAGCAGTCAGTGACCCTATGAGCCACCTGTCAAGCCATCCGATCGAAGATCTAGAAAGGAATTTGAGGTATTTCTAAGTGTTGGGCTAAGGCACAATAGGCTGTGTGGAGGCCTAGTATTTCTCAGTCTGTAGTTGAAATAGTCTCCAATTTCACCACTTGGACCTTCTCATGAACAGAAATGGAACAAACCTCTTTTGCCTCCTTTTTTCCAGATGGTCTATGAGAATGCCTTGATATTGATCTGTATTAAATCAAGCGAACAGCTTATAAAGTTGCTGAAAACATTAGCAAGCCTGAGAAGCAAAAGGATTTTTAAAATTCTGCAAAGCAGGATCAATAAAAATATTAAGAAAGGTAAAAACAGAAAGTGAGAAACGTAGAAGCTATAGAATCTATAGTTGTGTAAAATATCTGTCATAAGGAGAATCGTAGAATCTATAATACCAGGTGCACTAATAGGATACTTAGAAAATAATTGCAGGTCAAACAGAATCAACGTGAATTTATGAAGGACGTTTATATTTAACATGTCTGTTGGAACATTAGAGAACATATCTAGCAGAATTGATATATGAGAACCAATGGATGGGGTATATTTAGATTTTCAGAAGGATTTTAAGAAGTTCTCCCAACAGATTGGTTATCAAAGTTAGAGCACATGAGATTAGGGGAAATGTACTGGCATGGATTGAGAGCTAGTTAACATGCTGAAGACAGAGTAGCAATGGTTTGGCTGTGTATAGTGGGGTATTGTTGGATTAGAGCTTGTGCCAAGCGTCTTACCATCTGTACCAATGATTCAGGCGTAGAGGTTAAAAGTATTTCCAAATTCTCAGATGACACAAAATTAGGTGATTTGTGAGAAACATGCAAGTATGCTTCAAGGGATTTGGAGAGGTTAAGAGATTAGGCAAAAGCATGTCAGATTGAATACAATGTAGAGAAATGTAAAGTTATCCACATTGGTAGAATCAAACAGAAATACCAAGCTGAGAGGCTGGGAAATGTTGAACTTCAAAGGGACTTGTTCACGAGTCACTGAATGTTAGCATGCACGTACAGCAAGTAACTAAGAAGGAGAATTCCAGGAGAATTGTGTATAGGAGTAAAGGTGTTTTACTGGAATCATGTAGACACTTGATGAGAGTACATTTGGAGAATTGTATACGGTATTGATCTTATCAATATTGATCTTATCTAAGACAATATATACTTGCCATAGAGGGAGGGTAAACAAAAGATCACTAAACTAATTCAAGTGGTGGAAAGTTTTTTCTATGAATAAACATTAAGCAAAGTGGGCCTATATTTCCTGAAGTTTACAAATAAGAGAAATTACCTTATTCAAATATTCAAAATTCTTACAGTGATCAATACGGTGGAAGCAAGAAGATTTTTTTTCCCTGGCTGGGGGTTTAGAACCAGAGGATACAGTTTCAGAATAAAGAACAGTGGGCAGCACAGTGGCACAGTGGTTAGCACTGCTGCCTCACAGCGCCAGAGACCCGGGTTCAATTCCCGCCTCAGGTGACTGACTGACTGTGTGGAGTTTGCACATTCTCCCCGTGTCTGCATGGGTTTCCTCCCACAGTCCAAAAATGTGCAGGTCAGGTGAATTGGCCATGCTAAATTGCCC
This sequence comes from Chiloscyllium plagiosum, assembly GCF_004010195.1. Taxonomy (NCBI): domain Eukaryota; kingdom Metazoa; phylum Chordata; class Chondrichthyes; order Orectolobiformes; family Hemiscylliidae; genus Chiloscyllium; species Chiloscyllium plagiosum. Next base: position 54,835,214 of record NC_057722.1, on the reverse strand, counting down.
GTCGTGTTAGGTGCAGGGGTAAAAGTAGGGGAATGGGTTGTGCTTCGGCGGGTCGGTGTGGACTTGTTGGGCCGAAGGGCCTGTTTCCACTCTGTAAGTAATCTAATCTAATATAAACAGGCCATTTTGAACTGAGACAAAGAGGAAATTTTTACTTAAAGCCTGTGAGTTCTTTTGGAATTATCTGCTCAGTTAGTATTGACTGATATTGTTAGATTTCTACATCTAAAAACATCAAGAGAAATGGAGATAATGCAGGGATATGGTGTTGAAGCGGTAAGTCAGCCAGCGTCTTATTAAATGGTAGTTAAAGATCTGAAAATGTCTCCTCCGGCTCTTGATTCTCATGTTTTTATGTTATGTTCACGGGAGTGGTTTTCTTTATTGTAGTTGATGACTGTTTTTCATTGGATTGAAGTGCAGTAGCTCCATAAACCCATCTCTTTGAAAACAATGTTCTCCCTGCACAGAATTTTAGGCTTATAGTCAATATCAATTCTGATCAGCAGAATTCAAAGCATTTCTAGCATGTCCTAGTTTTTGGGTGCATGCTGCAGTAACAAAGCCGTTGATAATCAAGTCAAGGGCCAAGAGTCTACAGTTTACCATTCAAGGAGAAATTGTTAAGGGTGAGGACCAGTTCGGCCAAACGAATGAGAGTGTCGGTGGAAGGGTACTGTTGGGGACGTCTGAAGAGGAAAAAATGGAGGGCTTGGAGGCCCTGGTCATGGCGGATGGAGGTGTAGAGGGATTGGATATCCATGGTGAAGATGAGGCGTTGGGGGCTGGGGAAACGGAAGCCTTGGAGGAGGTGGAGGGCCTGGGTGGTGTTTACCATTCAATGCTCCTCCACAACCTACAATGGAATTCCATGAATATTTAGAGAGATTGGTCCCCACAGACGTTTCTCATAAAGCACAGAGAATTTGGAGAGGTGAACTGTAGAGTAAATAGTGCATATATTCCATAGAAACAAAGGAACTAGGAGTAAAACCAAGTAAAGGGAATTATACTTTTACTCTATGGACAATTGACTGAACATGGGCAAAATGAACTACGAGGTTAGGTTCCCTACAGTATGGAAACAGGGTTTTCGGCCCAACAAGTCCACACCAACCCTCCAAAGAGTAACCCACCCATTCCCCATATTCACCCCTGACTATGGGCAATTTATGAAGAGAAAATGAGGTCTGCAGATGCTGGAGATCAGAGATGGAAATGTGTTGCTGGAGAAGTGCAGCAGGTCAGGCAGCATCTAGGGAACAGGAGAATCAACGTTTCGGGCATTAGCCCTTCTTCAGGAATGAGGAAAGTTTGTCCAGCAGGCTAAGATAAAAGATAGGGAGGAGGGACTTGGGGGAGGGGCGTCGGAAATGTGATAGGTGGAAAAAGGTCAAGGTGAGGGTGATAGATGAAGAGCTTCTGAGCAGAAGAGATGACCTGGGGGGTGCAGTGAGAAAGGGACTCACTGAAACCTTTGTAGAGGGAGAAAGAGAGAGGGTGATAGAATGTGGCTGAAGAGCTTCTGAGCAGAGGAGATGACCTGGGGGGTGCAGTGAGAAAGGGACTCACTGAAACCTTTGTTTCATTTAGCATGACCTGCATATCTTTTGGATTGTGGGAGGAAACCAGAGCACCTGGAGGAAACCCACGCGGACACGGGGAGAATTTGCAAACTCCACACAGTCAGCCACCCAAGGCAGGAATCAAACCTGGGTCCCTCGCATTGTGAGCAGCAGTTCTAACCCCTGAGCCACCGTGCCACCCATGTTTAGGATTGTTGGATAACATGGAACTAAGGCTTCCAGGAAAGGTGCGATGCCCTGCTTTTCTCCAGTAATGTTTAATAAAGCCTGCTAATGTTCTGATGAGTGCAAGCCTCACCTTATTACAAAATGAGCCAATGCTGCTCCCCAAGTTTAGATCCTTAGCTTAAATATACATGGAAGTTTGCAGCACTTATCTGGAACACCTAAAAATATAATAAGCCTATATCTTGAAGTGATCATTGGGCCCAATGGCTGAGCTACCCTCTCTCTTTCCGACCTAAAACATCAAGCAGGCCCACTCCTTGTCCTTCAGCTCTGAAAGTCTTGAATTGGTGCCCAGCACAATTTACTTGGTCAATCAGGGAATGATCACTGTGGAGTGACTGTTCCCCACATGTTGTAGGGTACAACCTATACTGGCCCCCAAAGTTAGGGCATGCCCAAGGTCGGAGGCAAAATCCTACCTCAGGTTTCTTCTATTGCACATAGAAAGCAACTTTGTTAGTAGAGCTTGAGCTTTAATCAACAACTCCTTGCAATTTGCTGTCAAATATAATTTAAAGATGTTTTTGCAAGATAGCTAATAAACTAATTCTGCTTTATCTATTTTATTGCTTTACTGTAAAGCAAGTACAATCCAGTTGCTTGCAGCTAGTTGTAAAGCATATATTAAATCATGATTCCAATTAATTAACTAATGTTCCAGCACATGAATTGAACCCATTACATAGAATAGCAGTTAGAGTAAGACTGCATTCATGTCATGACTAGTATTTTTACAGCAAAATGTATGTTACCTCTCATATGCTTCTAAATAAATAGATTTAAACTCTCTGCAGGTTGGCATACCTATCTGTGGCTCTACTGTTGACATTATGTAAGCTGTTTTTAGTTAGTTAAAAATCACACAACACCAGGTTATAGGTGCTCCTTCATCAGGTGGTTGGTAGAAGCAGCGCTCCGAAAGCTTGTGCTTGCAAATAAACCTGTTGGACTATAACCTAGTGTTGTGTGATTTTTAACTTTGTACACCCCAGTCCAACACCGGCACGTCCAAATCATCTATTTATATAGACTTAAAGTACCATCAACTTTGGATTTTGGAGCACAGAATGAGGCAATTTAGTTTTTTATCCGAATGCTGGCTTTTGAAAGAGCTATCCAATTGTGAATCACCATTTTATTTACCGTATATACTCAAGTAAAGGTCAATCTCATGTAAAAGTCAAACCCCTAGTTTTGGCCAAAAGATCTGGAATTTTCCATATATCTTGTGTAAAACTCAATCCTAGTCCTTCAGAGATAACCGATCAACATTTATGAGTCAAGGTGTTATCCTGTACATAAATGTTACGGTTACAATGATCAGTGAGGTATGAGAGTCAAATATTTGGTAAATTTATCATAAATAAAAGCTTAAAATGTTAGCTTGAAAAATGAAAATAACAGCAAATGAGAGGGAACAGAGGGAAATGGCAGAACTTGGCGGGAACATTTAAGACACATCAGGCCAGAGTCAGGTGTGTACAGCTCAGCTGAGCTCAGTTCCCCTGTATAACTCATGGAATTACTGATGAAGGGCTTATGCCCGAAATGGCGATTCTCCTGCTCCTCTGGTGCTGCCTGACCTGCCGTGCTTTTCTAGTACCACACTCACGTCTTGTGGAATACAGTCATTTACCTAGCTGAGGTTTTGTAATTTCTTCATCATTTTGCATTAAAAAATGCCCTCCAGAAAAAGCAAAAAATATACAGCAGTGTTTAAACTGAAAGTTGTTAAAATTGCAGAGAAGACAAATAACTGTAGCAGCAATTACCGTAATTTATTGTTTTTTTTATTTGTTTAGGGATCAATTAGACTTCTGCTAATGGTACAGTATTTTGGACTGTAGCATGAATTTCAGCCCTCAAAAGTTGTTTCCGTGTAATAGTCAACCCCATAAACTTGACCTTAAAAAGTAGCCTAAAAAATTCAACTTTTACATGAGTATATATAATATATCGTAAATAGGTATTCGATTAAAAAAAAACAAAGAAATAACAAGTGCTTAAAATTTAAGTTCAAAGGAAAGGTCACCAGAAGTTATCCCTTATTACATCTTCACAGATGGTGCTGAATCTGTTGAGTGTTTCCAACCTGCTGTGTTTTTATTTAACTGAAAGCTTATAATGTGATTAAAGCAGTTGATTTATTCATGTAATTTTCAAAGCTTTGCAAAAGCTTACTTATAAGCAAAGTCAGTGCTTGAAGTATGAACACAATTTCAATGCACTGATCCTGTGGCCTTTTGGGGGATTTTCTAAGATTTTTTTTCTGTTCTTGACGCTGTTTTCATGGTATTTAACTGAAAAAGACGACAGTAATCGTCAAACTGCAATCATATGGAGCAAAATGAAGTCAATACATGTAAAAACGTAACAATTAAAAGGTCATAGAAGAGCGTTGTTTCCATCTGAGTTAATGTTCTTTATTGTACTTGACTGAGAAACCTCAAATGGATGTCTTTACTGAAGCAGCAGCAGCAGAATATTCCGGGTATTTTATTGCGTCTACAAATTGATTTTAAGAAAATATTTGAGGTGGACTTTCCCACAATGAAGACAGCTGCTGGTTTAGTCTACTCATTGTCAGCCTGACAATCCCAACAAGAAGCCATTTTGAATCCTCGGTCTCATTCGCAATCAGCAGGAGGCCCAGGACAACACAACAACACTCCTTAGCAACTATACCTCAAAAGCAACAGGAACTCAATTGAAAGCCAGAAGAGATCCAGTATGTCATGTTTCAAAATAATTTTCATGGTTCCATCCAGGCCAGCTGGAGCAGGAATGATTCTTGAAGCCTCATAAACAAATCTTTGCTTAACACATTCCCAAACCCCAATCTTCAGTGACTATTGGACTATCCCTTCACCACTGACCTCACACTAGGGACTATTCCAATGGAATTCTAATGGCTGCCTGAACTCTCATTCCATTCCATTGGCTACTACCAATAATTCCAATCAGTTAAGGAGTCATAGATTCATAGAGATGTCCATGCAGATCAGATATCCTAAATTAATCTAGTCCCATATGCCAGCGTTTGGCCCATATCCCTCTAAACCCTTCCTATTCATATACCCATCCAATTGCCTTTTAAATGTTGTAATTGTACCAGCCTCCATCACTTCCTCTGGCAACTAATTCCATACCACCCTCTGCATAAAACTGTTATCCCTTAGGTCCCTTTTAAATCTTTCCCTCTTGCCTCCTACGTTTTGGATACCCCTACTCTGGGGAAAAGACCTTAACTATCCATGCTATCCATGCTAATTATGATTTTATAAACCTCTGTAAGGTCACCCTTCAGCCTCTGACGCTCCAGTTAAAATAGCTCTAACCTATTCAGCTTCTCCCTCTAGCTCAAACCCTCTAACCCTGGCAACATCCTTGTAAATCATTTCTGAACACTTTCAAGTTTAACAACATCTTTCCTACAGAAGAGAGACCAGAACTGAATACAGTATTCCAAAAGTGGTCTAACCAATAGTGTGTACAGCCGCAACATGACCTCCCAACTCATATACTCAATGTGCTGACCAATAAAGGTAATCATACCAAACACCTTCTTCACTACCCTGTCTACCTGCAACTCCACTTTCAAGGAACTATGAATCTGCACTCTTTGTTCTGCAAAACTCTCCCCATAAAGTCGACTGAAACTTAAATATGTAAATGAGGCTTGACAGTTAGATATCCTAACGCGAGTTAGAATCAAGGTCTAGCAATTTATCATAAAGATGAAAACTGAAAAATCTTAATCCTACACAGACCACAGCAGATTAGTAAATTATGAGATCTTACTAAGAAGTGAATTAAAAAACATTACACCATTGTACCACACTTAAGCAGGATTGTGAAGTTTAACCATTTAAGCAAGTGTTGCTTTTTGGGAAATTAACTGGTAAGCATTGCATTTGAACAGTAGTGCTGTGTCACTTGAGGTGGTTGCACTGCTTGTTGGATTTCATCATCTATTGAAGACCCAAAGGTCATTTGTTTCAAAGGAGAGAAAAGCAGGAACATGGCAGACAGATGCCAAGATTATGTATCCCACATTGTCTTCATGTATCTATGTTCAATGCACTGAATGAAGCACAGACATATTGTCAGACTTCTATCACTGAATGCACATGAGGTTCCAAAATGTGTTCTGGGTGTGTGAGATTGCAATTTGACCTGAGCACCATCTCCAGCGTGTGATAGAAAATGAGGCAAAAATGTATTTTCTCTGGGATTCCAGACTTCTGATGAGTGCATTAGGTGTGTTGGGGGAGTGAAGAGGGATACTGGTGTTGATTGAATGTATGGGTGCTCCACTTTCCAGCCACAGTGGGAGAAGTCTGGGAAGAAGGAATGATCACATCTGGCCTTGTTCATCTTCATCATTAGAAAATATCACCTCACACAAGAATAAAATGACAGAGAAATCAATGAGACCATTTAACCCTCCTCGCCTTTTGGATTATTTTTAAATTATTTCATGGAATGTGGGCATCACAGGCTAAGCCAGCATTTAATGCCCATCACTAATTGCCAGGAGGTCAGTTAGGAGCTAAAAGCATTGTTGTGGGTTCAGAACCACATATTGGCCAGACCCGGTATGGATGGCAGCTTCTTTCCCTAACATTCATTCAGTGAACCAGCTGGGTTTCTCCATTGACAATTTAAATCATCTAATGACCATTAGATTCTTGATTCCAGATTTTTATTGAATTCAATATCTACTATCTGCAAAGATGGAATTCAACCCAGGTCTCCAGAACATTACCCAGACACACGCGAGATAGTCTAGTGACAATACCATGAGACCATCACCTTCTCAACATGAGATGTATGGGTTAGAAATTCTTCTTTCTACAAGGATAAAGGGAGATAATTTTTGTGATAAAATAATTGTTGTGGATGCATGCTGATTACATAGAAAATATGGCCAGACTAACTCTACTCCAAGTGGTTTTATTAGCTGAAGGAACATTGTCTGACCAGAAATGATCATTTTAGGTAGGTGTTGCGCATTATAATGTCTGATACAAAACTAATTTGTCTATTCATTTGACTTATCTCATGAAAAATAATTAACCATTAACACATTCAAACAAGCTTTCATTCTGTCTCAGTTCTCGCATTCCATTGTGTTTGTTTTGAGCATTCCTTGTTGTTGGGTATGGAAGGGTCACATGACTGGCATGAGATCTTGCTTCTTAAACATTGGAATCTCGTGCTGACAAGCTTGAAGAATTACTAGCTTCTCTTTCTTTTACTACTTGGAGAGGTGGGCACAATAGCAAAGCCATGACTTGTTGCCCATTCCCAGTTGGTCTTATGATGGTGGCACTGTGCTGGTTTCTTGAACAATTGCAGTTGACATGGTACTCCCATTGTACTGTTAAGAGTGGAGTTCCATGATTTTGATCCAGTGATAATGAAGGTACAGCCATATTTTTCCAAGTCAAGATGGTGCATGGCTTTGCAGGGAACATTCATCTGATGGTGTTCCCAGGTGTCTACTGGTTTTGTCTTTCCAGGTGAGAAAATGTAGATTTGGTAGATGTTGTCAAAACAGTTTTGCTGAGTTGGTGAAGTGCACATTGTACCTGGCGGATGATTGGCAATAGATGAAGTAGTAGTACCACAAGGTTAGCAATCCAGAGGCCCAGGCGAATGCTTCGGGGACATGACCTCAAATCTTAACATGACAATTGGTGGAATTTATTCTGTTTCATCAATAAATACAATGGATTAATAAAGATCTGGAATTGTAAACTAATCTCAATAATGGTGGCCATGAAGCAATCATTGTTATTGGAAAAAAACCATTTGTTCACTTTTGGGAGAAACATCTGCCACTCTATGCAGCCTGGCTTACATGTGACTCCAGGTGCACTGCAATGAGATTGGCTTTTCACTGCCCTCTGAAATGGTCAAGTAGACCACCTTCGTTACATCAAATTGATGCATCAATCTGTCAGTCAATTGCCCTAGCAGGCTTTGGTAGCCCATTGTTCTTGCAGACTCCATTGTACATATTAACATTTTGTTCATCTTAATAAAAAATCAGTTAAAATAAACCACTTCCTGTGACTGGGTTATGTTATTAGCAAGTGTCACCCAATCAGCAACATGCTGACATTTCAAGTTTGCACAGCGACATTTTTCACATGCTATTTTTAAAACTACCATGGTAAACCTTGTGTTCATCAGTATCAAGAAGGTTAATGATGATGAATATTCCTTCACCCTCATTTCCATTTCGAAAGTGCTACTCATGTGATCGCAATTTACGATTATTTAGGAATCAGGAAAAACGTTTTTGAAAACAGGACAATTAAGTGAACTTTAAAGAGGATATCACGCAGTTGCCTGGCAATGGGAGACAAACTGAAACGAACACTCCAACTAAGTGTCAAACATATAATTGACCGTGAATTTTAATTAAAATCAATTATGCTAAGTTTCTCAGGGGATATGCAACACAAGCCTGTATCATAGTGCTATCCTTTGTTGCAATGTGTTGAGCTGGCAACCAGTGCAGGGAATCGTAGAATCCCCACATTGTGAAAGCAGACCATTTGGCCCATTGAGTCGACACTGACCCTCCAAAGAGGATTCCACCTACACCACCCTAACCCGGCATTTCCCATGGGTAATTCACCTAACCTACATATCTCTGGACTCTATGGGAAATTTAGCATCTAATCTGCATATCTTTGGACAGTGGGAGCAAACCAGAGCACCCAGAGGAAACCCACACAGACACAGGGAGAATGTGCAAATTCTACACAGTCAGTTGCCCAAAGATGAAGCCAAACCCGGGCCCCTGGTGGTGTAAGACAACAGTGCTAACCACTAAGCCATCATTTCAAACTCACTGGGCAATCTTCCTTTTAAGTTTTCAATTTACTCAGGGTGATACTGCAGCAATAAGACCATAAGACATAGGAGCGGAAGTAAGGCCATTCGGCCCATCAAGTCCACTCCGCCATTCAATCATGGCTGATGAGCATTTCAACTCCACTTACCCACATTCTCCCCGTAGCCCTTAATTCCTTGTGACATCAAGAATTTATCAATTTCTGCCTTGAAGACATTTAATGAATACAATCCCAGGATCCTCAGCCCTTCCTCATATGTTAGACCTACCATTCCAGGGATCATCCGTGTGAATCTCCGCTGGACACGCTCCAGTGCCAGTATGTCCTTCCTGAGGTGTGGGGACCAAAACTGGACACAGTACTCCAAATGGGGCCTAACCAGAGCTTTATAAAGTCTCAGTAGCACAACGGAGCTTTTATATTCCAACTCTCTTGAGATAAATGACAACATTGCATTCGCTTTCTTAATCACGGACTCAACCTGCATATTTACCTTTAGAATCCCTAATGTTAGGGCAAATAAAGTAAACAGCTCAAAAATGGGGTTATTGGGGTTGGGTCACAGATTAGAATTTTTAAGATCTCAAAGCTTACTCTAAACTATTCACTTTCAGGACTAACAGAGATGGTACTCGGGGTAGACATCCATTTCAGTCCCAGGTGGCACGTTGGCAATTTAAATACTATAATAAGGCTGACAGTTTCAGAGTTAACCAGTTTTATGGAATTATTTTTCGATTGCTTCTTTAGTCACAGAGCAGGGTATTGTGACCTGGATAGTATTGCCTGAAAGAAAATGGTAGAAGCAGAATCAATAGTGTCATTCACAAAAAAAATGACTAACTTCTTGAAAGGGTAAAAGATACAGGATTGTGGAAAAAGGACAAGGGAGTGGGATTAATTGAATATCTCTATCTAAGAGTTGGCACAGGCTTGGTGGACTGAATGGCCTTCTTTGTGCAACATCATTCCATGATTCTATTACAATGGTAATTGTAGTCATAGTGCAAGAATTAGAATTCTAATTATTAAAAAGGAAATATAAATACTTAAAATCACTTTTTTACATTGAAACAAAATTGCATTGCATTATCCAATTAGCTCTTTCCCCTTCTCTTTCCCCATTGTTGTCTTCTTTGCCTATTATCTTTACATTTTTATTATTTTAACTACATTTTTTATATCCAATCTCACAATCAAAGCTCTAAATGCATTACCTTAGTTCCTTTCTTCTTCCTAGTTCTCAACATCCACGTAAGGCCTTATTTTTCAACCAGTCATAGAGTCATACAGTCAAACACATGGAAAAAGACCCATCAGTCCAACCAGTCCATGCTAACCACGCTTCCAAACTAAACTAGTCCCACCTGCCTGCTTCTGGCCCATATCCCTCCAAACCTTTCCTATTCATGAACATAGCCAAATGTCTTTTAAATGTTGCAACTGTATCTGCATCCACCACTTCCTCTAGTAATTCATTCCACACATGAACTATTCTATGTAAAAAACGTTGCCCCCATGTCATTTTTAAAACTTTCTCTTTTCAGCTTAAATATGAGCACACCAGTTTTGAACTGCCCCACCTTAGGGGTAAAATCCTATGTCATTCACCTTATCTGCACCCTTCAAGATTTTATAAATCTCTATAAGGTGACCCCTCAGCTCTAATGCTCCGGTGAAAAACATTCCAGTCTTTCCAGTCTTTTTTATATTTCAAACCCTCTATTCCTGACAAAATCCTGATATATATTTTCTGAATTGTCTTTGGTTCAATAATATCCTGCCCATAACAGAGCAAACAGAACAGCACACAGTACTCCAGAAAAGGCTCACCAACATACTGTCAACCCCAACATGATGTCTCAAATCCTCGACTCCAAGGTCTGAGCAAGGAAGGCAAGTGTGCTAAATGCCTTCTTAACCACCCTGTCTACCTATGATGCAAATTTCACACAATTACATACCTGTACCCTCAGATCTCTCTGTTCTACAACATAACCCAGGTCTCTACCATTAATTGTATATGTCCTGTCCTTGTTTGTATTACCAAAATGCAATACCTTACATTTACCCAAATTAAATTCCATCTGCCACTCCTCAGCCCATTGACCCAACCAGTCAAGATCTCTTTGTAATTTTAGATAACCCAGTCAAATGTTACATGCATAAAACTGCAGACAGTTATATCATAAATGTAATCAGATCAACCTTCAATTCATTGAAAGTGAATGAACTCATTCAATAGCGAGTGAACTCATTCAATAGCAATCTGTCTTGGCTTAACTCTTTAGCTGTCATTGGAGTCTAAACAGTCCAAACAAAAACCTAGGCTAGTGTTTCCTGTCTTGTGCTAACATTCCCATGATTAACCCTCACATTTTAAAAGAAATTCCGTTATCAGATTTGTGAGTAAAGAGCCAAGGAACCCCAGTTTTTGACTATACAGCAGCATGAGTTAAATATTTCTCATTTATTTATAATATTATTATACTAATAAACATACCAACCTTGCTTTCACTTTGAATTGTTCTATACTCTCTGAGATATTTATTTTTAGTGCTATAATATACTTATAAATTATTGTGTGGTTATTCTCCCATGAACTTCAGTGCTGAGTTCAGCAAAGTTTATTACCTATCGCAATTCAGTGTAAAATGCCATGATTACAGCAAAAATGTGAGCAAAATCTCTTGCTGCAATAATTTATAACATAAGTATGTTTATAACATACAAACAAGCTGCATTTAAATAGCACAAATCATAACTTCAATATTCAAAAGTACTCTACAACCATTTAAGTACTTAGAAATGTAACGCATTTATACAAAATATTCCACTAACAGCCACGTGATAGTGACCAGAAAATAGTTTTTGATGCTGTTGGATGATAAATACTGGCCAGGACTTTGGAAAAGAGTGTCCAGTTTTTGGTTAAAGAATTGCTATTGAATTGTTTAAATTTACCCAAGGGGGCAGACAGGACCTCAGTTTAAGAACTTCATCCAAATACCAGCAATCCAATTGCAGAGCATTCCATCAATAATAAACTGGGGTGTCAGCCAAGAGTTTTCCTTTTCTTCTGTTGACAGGACTTGCATGTGCACAACCCTCTTATTCATATATTACATGAGATGACCAGAATTTCAATCAAACAAATGGGTTTGCTAGACTATCTCAGTAGAAAATAAGGAGGTACCAGAATGGATCAATTGAGGGAAAGAATCCCCAAAGAAGAATTCCTGTACAGCTAAGAATGGTGAGATGAAGGAAGTGAGAAATGTATAAGAGGAACACATAGTTCAGTAGGGCAGTGTAGGGATAGAAGAATTTACATGAGAGGGAAATGTGAGACTATGAAGAATTGAATGTCCTAATGTGAATTTTAAATTTGACGTGATGAGAACCAGAATTCAAGATACAGCAATATCTTTAGAAGAAGGGTTAGTGCTTAATAGATCAGCAAGTTTTCAGATGTACTGAGGTTTACATTAATTTACGTCAGGAAGTTGTTAAAACAGCTAATTCAGGAAGTAAAAAAGAATTGCTTGAGAGTTTCAATGATGGATGTTTTATCCATATCTACCTTTAATCTTTGTATCTGTATTTTATCTAATATTTATTTCTTGTATTTACTTAGCAATAGGTTTCTGCAATAGTTTGTGTAACAAAGAAACATTTTATCTTATTTGAAGTTAATGCTTTGCTGGTCATTATCTTTAAAATTGGAACAGTGAAAAACCTAAAAGAAACCTCCGTGAGTTACATTGATTCACAGTTACTGACCACGCCATGAACATAACTAGTTGTGACACGAATTATATGTTATCCAGAATTAGATATTCTGCAAACAGCATTGAGATAACAAAAGAGTTGCCAATTATGGTGAAGTAGAATGTGACATCAGCAGCACATATGTACAAAGAAACTCAATGTGTATGGATGTTGCAGGAAGCAGAGTTTAGATTAGATTACTAGATTACATTACAGTGTGGAAACAGGCCCTTCGGCCCAACAAGTCCACACCGACCCGCCGAAGCGAAACCCACCCATACCCCTACATTTACCCCTTACCTAACACTACGGGCAATTTAGCTTGGCCAATTCACCTGACCCTGCACATCTTTTGGACTGTGGGAGGAAACCGGAGCACCCGGAGGAAACCCACGCAGACACGGGGAGAACGTGCAAACTCCACACAGTCAGTCGCCTGAGGCGGGAATTGAACCCGGGTCTCAGGCGCTGTGAGGCTGTTTAATTTTATTCTTTCATAGATGTGACAAGGCCAGCACTGTTGCCCATCACTAATCACTTTTGAGAAGTTGGTGGTGAACTTCCTTCTTGGACATTACAGTCTATGTGTCCAGGTGTGTCCAGGAAGGCTTCCTGACTCAATATATAGATTGGCCAACTAGAGGGGAAGTCATATTGGATTTGGTGCTTGGCAACAAACCATGCCAGGTGTCAGATCTCTCGGTGGGAGACCATTTCGGTGATAGTGATCAGAACTCCCTGACCTTTACTATACTCATGGAGAGGGATAGGCGCAGGTGGTATGGGAAAATATTTAATTAGGGGAGGTGGAATTACAATGCTATTCAACTGAAACTGGGGCACCTAAATTGGGAACAGATGTTCTCAGAGAAATACATGACAGAAATGATGAGGTGGTTTAGGAAGCACTTGCTGATGGTGCTGGACAGGTTTGTCCCACAGAGGCAATGAAAGGATGGTAAGTTGAAAGAACTTTGGTTGACAAGGGATGTGGGACATCTAGTCAGGAGGAAGAAGGAGACTTACATAAGGTTGAGGAGGCAAGGATCAGACAGGGCTCTAGAGGGTTACAAGGTAACCAGGAAGGAATTAAAGAATGGATTTAGGAGAGCTAGAACGGGGCATGAGAAAGCTTTAGCAGGTAGGATTAAGGAAAACTACAAGGCATTCTACACTTATGTGAGGAACAAGAGGATGGCCAGAGTGAGGGTAGGGCCGATCAGGGATAGTGTAGGGAACTTGCTCCTAGAATTGGAAGAGGGAGGAGAGGTCCTTAATGAAGACTTTGCTTCAGTATTCACTACTGAGAGGGACCTTGACATTTCTGAGACAGCATGAAACTGACTGGTATGCTTGAACAGGTTGATGTTAAGAAGGAGGATGGACTGAAGACTTTGAAAAACATAAGGGTAGATATATCCCTTGGGCCAGATGGGATATTCCCTAGGATACTACAGGAAGCGATGATCTTTGTATCCTCCCTGTCCACTGGAGTAGTGTCAGATGATTGGAGGGTGGAAAATGTTATTCCCTTGTTCAAGAAAGGGAATATGGATAATCCTGGGAATTTTAAACCAGTTAGTCTTACATTTGTGGTGGACAAAGTATTGGAGAGGATTCTGAGAAACAGGATTTATGATTACTTGGAAAACCACAGTTTGATTAGAGATAGTCAGCATGGCTTTGTAAAGGGCAGGTCATGCCTTATAAACCTTATTTAATTCTTTGAGGATGTGACAAAATACATTGATGTAGGTAGAGCAATGAATGTGGTATACATGGGCTCATTCAGAAAGTAAGGAGGCATGGGATGCAGGGAAATTTGGCTGTCTGGATACAGAATTAGCTGGCCCATAGAAGACAGAGGGTGGTCGTAGATGGGAAGTATCCAGCCTGGAGCTCAGTGACCAGTGGTGTTCCACAGGGATCGGTTCTGGGACCTCTGCTCTTAGTGATTTTTATAAATGACTAGGATGAGGAAGTAGAAGGGTGGGTTAGTAAGTTTGCTGATGGACATGAACGTTGGTAGAGTTGTGGATAGTGTGGAGGGCTGTTGTAGGTTGCAACGGGACATTGACAGGGTGCGAAATGGGCTGAGAAGTGGCAGATGGAGTACAATCTGGAAAAGTGTGAAGTGATTCACTTTGGAAGATTGAATTTGAATGCAGAATACAGGGTTAAAAGCAGGATTCTTGGTAGTGTGCAGGAATAGAGGGATCTTGGGGTCTATGTCCATTGATCCCTGAAAGTTGTCACCCAAGTTGACAGATTTATTAAGAAGGTGTATGGTGTGCTGGCTTTCATTAGCAGGGGGATTGAATTTAAGAGCCACAAAGTTATATTGCAGCTGTATAGAGTCCTGGTTAGACCACACTTGGAATATTGTGTTCAGTTCTGGTAGCCTCATTGCAGGAAAGATGTGGTAGCTTTGGAGATGGTGCAGAATAGATTTACCAGGATGCTGCCTTAACTGGGTTGTATGTCTTCTGAAGAAAAGTTGATGGACCTAGGGCTTTTCTTATTCGAGTGAAGAAGGATGAGAGGTGACTTAATAGAGGAGTACAAAATGATGAGAAAGCGTAGATAGCCAGAGATTTTTTCCCATGGTAGACATGTCTATCACAAGGGGGCATAACTTTAAGGTGTTTGGAGGAAGGTTTAGGGGAGACGTCAGAGATAGTTTTTTTATACAGAGAGTAGAGGGTGCATGGGATATGCATAGTAGAGTCAGATGCATCGGGATATTTAAGGGACTCTTGGATAAGCATATGGAAGATAGCACAATGAAGGGTATGTAGGTTAGTCTGATCTTACAGTAAGGTAAAAGGCCAACACAACATTGAGGGCCGAAGGGCCTGTATTGTGCTGTACTGTTCTATGTTCTATGTGTTGTGGATATGCCCATAGTGTTTGTAGGAGGGGTTCTATCATTTAATTAGGGTACTGTCTGGCTTGAAGGGGAACGTGTAAATTTTATTTGCCACTTATCAGTTCAAGTTGGAATATTATTCAGATCATGTTGCATAGGGACATGGACTACTTCAGTATTGAAGGTGTTACAAATGGTGCTGAAGGTTGTGAAAGCATCAGTGAACATTCTCTCCACCTTATGACGGAGGGACAGTTAGTTGAAGATGGCTGGGTCTATGATGCCTGAGCAATCTGTGCAGCAAGATGTGACAATACTATGGTTTAAAGAGGTTTATTTTGTCCTGATTTTTAAAAAGAAAGTATTTAAGATAGAGGTGGTGAGATGTCTATTGAAACTTGTAAATGAAACAGCTTGTGAGGCCTTGGGGATTTTCTTTAAGGTAGAACAATAGAAGCAGCCTGACTGGGTGTGGTTAAGCTCCCACAGAACCAGGATTTTTAGTTTCTTAGTTTGTCAGTAGTAGTTGCAGCTGAGGTTTTGAAGAAGTGGAAGCGAATTTTTTCCCCTCTCTCGGTTACAGTTAAAAGCTTGGGATTCTCTTCTTGCTGCTGGAGTAGTATGTGAGACAATCTATTTTCTGAATTTGCCTTTTGCCAAGGCTGCGTTTATGGGATGTTACCATGTTGGAACGGTTACTATTTAGTAGCTAACTAATCTATCATTCTGTTCAGTTTTCCAATGGAGTTACAACTAAGCCAATTCTTCTCTTTATTCTTTCTTATGGTGTATTTTATCTAGAGCATATGAATAAAGTATGTTTTGCTTGATGTCGAGTAGTTTGGTCAAACAAATTGCATCTGGAATGCAGCATCTTTTCAAATAAGAAAAGGTTAGGATAGGCTACCATCTTAATCTATTTTGAGGGGGTTTGTCTGGTCCATAACAAATTGGAAGCTCTTAATAGCATCAAAATCTCTGATTCCAGATTGGGTTTAGGATAATTGGACTCAAAGGCAGTGAGTGGTAAGTATTAGTGTCGTTTATTTCAAGTGTTGAATTTGGTTTGGTTTAAACAGGATATGCCTTGGGTAATAATGGATCTTTCAATCTCTAAATGTTTCCTGAGGGTGGAAGAAGTCACTCTGGGAGTTTTACAGAAAGTGAGCAAGGCAAAGCTTTCAGAATTGCCAAACAAGTTGGAGTTGGGCTGCCTGTGTCTGTGAGGAAAAGTGAGGTAGTTGTGGCTATAACACAGAATTTACAATTGCAGGGAATGCCATCGTAAGCTTTGGAAATGGCTAAAACTCAATTGAAAATGAAGCAGCTTGAACATGAATAGAAAACGAAACTGTTTGAATTATGATTAAAAGCAGAGGAAAAAAGAAAAGGGGAGGAAGGCCCCAGCAGTAGGAAGAGAGAGAAGAAATGGAAAATGAGGGAGAAGAAAGAGAGAAAGAGAGAATTTTTGAACCTTAGAGGCTGGAACTGAGAACTCAAAGTCAACTTAAAATGGCAGAACTGAAGATGAAATGTCGGAGTAGTGGTGAGAACAGAAAAGGAGAGCAATCTCATCCTAGCCAAAGGCATGATGGGGATCTGCTTGAATATGTTCAAACATCACGTAAGTTCACCAAGAAGGATGTAGATGCTTTTTACATTTAATTTCATTTGAGAAAGTGGCTAAACAGAGTCCTGAAGAAGGGTTACACCTGAAACGTTGACTTTTCCAACTCCTGATGCTGCTTGGCTTGCTGTGTTCTTCCAGCGTCCTGCCTGTCTACTTTGGATTCCAGCATCTGAAGTTTTTTTCTCTAAACAAATTAAGTGACCTGTGACCATACAAGTACTGTTGATTCAAAAAACATTGGTAGAATGAGCTAGTGAGGTATTTGCATCACTACCAGAGAAGGTATCTGGGGAGTATAATGAGGTGTAAATTGCCATCTTAAGAGCATATGAACTCGTACCAGAAGCTTACAAACAATGTTTCAAGTTAAACGTATATTGAGTTTGAAAGGATCAAACAAAGCTTATTTTGACAGGACATTGAAAATAGATCAAATATATGACACTCTTAGAGAGACAATTGTTTTGGAGCAGTTCAAAAATTAATTTCCTGAAATAGTGAGAACCCATGAGGAAGAACAGAGAGAAAGACTGCAAAATTAGCAGTGGAAATGGCGGATAATTGAGTTGATTTATAAATCGAGGTTTAGTTTCCGACAACAGTTTCATCCTGTGAGGGTTATGAATTGAGGAAAAGAGAAATCCTCAGATGGTAAGAAAAAGGAGATCTCATTGAAAGTAGTAAAGATATTTTACCACATGACAAAAAGGAAGCCCATGAGGAGGAAGGAGAAGTAAAAAAAATGCTCAGCTGTTTTCACTGTAATAAAGTAGGCTATATGAAGTTATAGTGTTGGTGGTTTAGAAAAAGTATTGGCAAGACAGATGTGGGAAAACATGATAAGCCAGTGAGTTCTGTTGAAGTGATAAAGGAAAGCAGAGGGAAAGCTCAAAAGCTATAACAGAGTGTATAACATGATCAGGAGCTGGTTGAGAAGGAAGTGCCAGATTTCTTTCAAGAATTTACTTAGAGTCACAGAGTCATAGAGATGTACAGTACGGAAACAAACTCATCCATGCCAGATATCTTAACCTAATCTAGTCCCATTTACTAGCACTTGGCCCATATCCCTCTAAAGCCTTACTATTCATATACCCATCCAGATGCCTCTAAAATGCTGCAATTGTACCAACCTCCACCACTTCCTCTGGCAGCTCATTCCATACCCATACAACCCTCTGTCTGAAAAAGTTGCCCCTTACATCTCTTTTATAGCTTTCCCCTCTCAAAACGTATGCGCTCTACTTCTGGACTCCTTCACCCCAGGGAAAATACTTTGTCTATTTACCCTATCCACACCCCTCATGATTTTATAAACCTCTATGAGGGCACCCCTCAGCCTCCGGCACTCCAGGGAAAACAGCCCTAGCCTGTTCAGCCTCTCCCTATAGCTCAAATCCTCAAACCCTAGCAACATCCTTATAAATCTTTTCTGAACCCTTTCAAGTTTCACAATATCCTTCCAATAGGAAGGAGACCAGAATTGCATGCAATATTCCAACAGTGGCCTAACCAATATCCTGTACAGCCGCAACATGACCTCCCAACTCCTGTACTGAGTACTCTGACCAATAAAGGAAAGCATATCAAACGCCTTTTTCACTATCCTATCTCCTGCGACTCCACTTTCAAGGAGCTATGAACCTGCACTCCAAGGTCTCTTTGTTCAGCAACATTCCCTAGGACCTTACCATTAAGTGTATAAGTCCTGCTAAGATTTGCTTTCCCAAAATGCAGCACCTCGCATTTATCTAAATTAAACTCTATCTGCCACTCATCAGCCCATTTGCCCATCTGATCAAAATCCCGTTGTAATCTGAAGTAACCTTCTTCCACTCCACCTCCATTTTTGGTGTCATCTGCAAACTATACTTCCTATGTTCACATTCAAATCATTTATATAAATTATGAAAAATAGTGGTCCCAGCACTGATTCTTGTGGCACTCCACTGGTCACAGACCTCCAGTCTGAGAAACAACTCTTCACCACCACCCTCTGTCTTCTACCTTTGAGCCAGTTCTGTATCCAAATGGCTAGTTCTCCCTGTATTCCATGAGATCTAATCTTGCTAACCAGTCTCCCATGGGGAAGGCTTTACTGAAGTCCATATAGATTACATCCACTGCTCTGCCCTCATCACTCCCCTTTGTTGCTTCTTCAAAAAACTGAATCAAGTTCATGAGACATGGTTTCCCATGCACAAAGACATGCTGACTATCCCTAATTGCCTTTCGACATGCATGTAAATCCTGTCCCTCAGGTTTCCCTCCAATAACTGACGTCAGGCTCACTGGTCTATAGTTCCCTGACTTGTCCTTGCAAAGCTAAAGCTTACTTGTCAAGGCCAGGAGGAGCAGGTAAAGAAATTACAATTTTAAGAGATCTGGGAGCAAGTCAAGCTTTGATAGTGAGAGATGAGGAGATATGTAATTCACAAGGAGTATTGGTAGACAGAATAGTGAAGAAGGTGTTTAGTATGCTTTCCTTTATTGGTCAGAGCATTGAGTATAGGAGTTGGGAGATCATGGCGAGGCTGTACAGGACATTGGTTAGGCCATTTTTAGAATATTGTGTGCAATTCTGGTTTCCCTTCTACAGAAAGGATGTTGTGAAACTTGAAGTGGTTCAGAAAAGACTTGCAAGGATGTTGCCAGGATTGAAGGGTTTGAGCTGGAGGAAGAGGCTGAATCAGCTGGGGCTGTTTTCCCAGGAGCATCGGAGGGTGAGAGGTGACCTTATTGAGGTTTATAAAATCATGAGGGGCATGGATAGGATAACTAGACAAGGTCATTTCCCTGGGGTGGGGGAGTCCTGAACTAGAGGACATATGTTTAGATTGAGAGGGGAAAGTTTTAAACAGGATCTAAGGAGCAACTTTTTCACACAAAGGGTGGTGCATGTATGGAATGAGCTGCCAGAGGAAGTGGTGGAGGCTGATACAATTACAACATTTTAAAGGCATGTGGATGGGTATATGAATAGGAAGGGTTTAGAGGGATATGGGCTAAGAGCTAAGAACTAGAAAATGGGTCTAGATTAGTTTTGGCTATCTGTTTGGCCTGAAATAGTTGAACTGAATGGTGTGGTTCCATGCTGTACATCTCTCTGACCCTATTGCCAGAAAAAGTGATAATATGTGGAATTCATGGGAAGAAGAGCAATTTTCCATTATATAACATGAGTTGAAGAAACCGGTAAAAAGTAGTGAAGTGGTGATAGCAGCAGTAGAGACAGTCTCCATTCCAGCAATACAATTTATACTTGGTAATGATATAACTGGATCACAGATGGGAATGATGCCTACCATGGTTGAAAAGCCAGTGAAAAATCAGGGAACTGAGATGTTACAGGCATAGGATGTATATCCTGGAATTTTTCCTGACTGTGTGGTAACAACATCACAAAGC
This sequence comes from Chiloscyllium plagiosum, assembly GCF_004010195.1. NCBI lineage: Eukaryota > Metazoa > Chordata > Chondrichthyes > Orectolobiformes > Hemiscylliidae > Chiloscyllium > Chiloscyllium plagiosum. The sequence goes on along the minus strand of NC_057722.1, from coordinate 54,814,850 downwards.
CACAGGTAAAAACAAGAGGAGAAATTGAAGAATAAAGATAAGGAAGTTGAAGGAAGACTGTGTTTGATCAAATGGTTGAGAAAAATCAAGAACAAGTGGAATCGAATTGCACCTGGAATGGAGCGCCTTACATTTGCCTTCAAAATAAACAAAGGTTGGGATCTAGGTTACCTTCTTAATAAATTGTGAGGGGGTTTGGTCTGGTCCATACTAAATGTCCTGGGACTGAGATGACTGACCTCTAAACAACACAACCATTTCCACTTATGTTTGGCGTAACCTCAACCAGATGGCTGTACAATGGTAAAGTCACTAGTACTGTGGTAATGTAGATAACAAACAGAAGGGATCCAATGCCTTGATGTACTCCAGAGATAAAGGTGTATCTCCTTATTTAAATCCTAACATGTAAAGCAATTATCTGCCTCTAATGCATAGTATGCGAAGCAATCAGTGTGATTTTGTTCCAATAGATATGATTTCATTCTGTGAATTCTACACATTGTTTTCAAGGATTCGTGTTAAAAGGCACTGGCTATTTCTGGGGAAACACCCTGCCATCTGTGCTCTTCCTGTCTGACATTTTACTCAAAGTCCCATGATAAGACTGAAGTGATTTCCCTTTTGAAGTGGTTACAATGGAACATCATGATGAACCTTTACTGATATAAAAGAGTGCTAGACCAAGGCCATCATTTATATTAACTAATCAGAACTGCTTCAGTATTTACCTCACCAAGAAATTAAGATGATGGTTGTTATTAACTGATTGCATTAAAATGATATATTTACTCATATCTCTCTGTATTGTGCATCACTTCAACTCAGCCCAAGGATATTTGTCATTAAAACCAGTTTTAAAAAAGTATTTGTTTGAGACTGTATATGATAACAGATAAAACAAAATATTTTGGGATCATATCTATAGAACAATTGCTTCGTTACAACTTGGGAATATAGGCTATAAACATCGCCAAAAGGAGACATGAAGTTGAAGCTCCTCATCTTGAATGCATCAGGATTGAATCACAAGAGAAAAACTTTGGGAGGAGGCAGCAATGTGTAAAGCATAAGAAGAGGGTGCTGATTAGTTTGATCATCATTGACATGGATGTATATCAGGAATTATTAACCACCTTAGTTAACTGATTACATTTAAACCACTACTTGGTCATTGCCACAGGAAGATAGCAGGGATCTGCTGTCTCTATTGCCTTTCACTCAGTGAAAAAGGTGCAATATTCTTTTTGCCTGTAAAAAGAAAACAAGACGTTGTATATAATGAAATGTAGCTTCTAGTACACAAAAACTAATATTTTTGAAGCAAAAACTGAGATAGATTCACTGTCAAATTCCCAATTTCCCTCTTACTATTTAGAACGGACACCAGAACAAATTCTGAGTGGCCTCATTAAAGCAAATGTACTCTGAGGGGCAGTGATGCTGTAACTCAGAGTTTCCTGCTTTTACCTTCAATATGTACTTCAGATAACTTGACTTAGAGTATTCAGGTTTTGCAATTAGTGGACACAATGGAGGCATTCTGAACTTATTGAGCATCTTAAATGTGAATAATTTCAGTAACTATTTCTGCATCTGGAAATGTTGCTTGACCTGTACTGATGTTGTAGTTCTGACAGTGCTGCTCACTGCCTCCAATACTCTGAGGCCACTGGCAGGTTTTCACCATCTTCAGGTTTTCAAAACAGGTATGGCTTTGCTAATGGTCATATCCTTGATGTCATTCTCATGGGGAAGAAAAAGGTATGCTAAAGATAGGTTGGGCAGTATTTAAGGAGAATGGGCCATATCAGATATTACCATCATTCCAGGCAGCTTGAGTCATTACCTTTGTGAGGTGATATAGAGGAGAATAGAGGACAATAACAACTGATGCCTGAGAATTTCCTGCTTTGAGTGTCTCTATGAATCACTTTCGGTACTGATGGAAGCTCCATGACCTGAAATGTTCATTCTGTTCCTCCCTCAAGAAATGCTGTTAATGCAGACCTCCTTTTAAACATTTTCTGTTTTCTTTTCAGATTTCCATTATCTGCACTAGTTTACTTTGGTTTCACAATCAACAGTTTTGCTGACTGAGACATCACACTTGCTTAGGGGTGACTTCACCTTCATAATCAGAGTCAAAGCAGTATACCTGCTCCATTTCCTAATGCTATCTTCCTTCAGCTTCAAGCAAATTCAATGGTTGTTTTGTTTCCTCACAGGATGTGGGTATCATGGGCTAGGTTGCCATTTATTATGTATCTCCAAATGCCCTCAAAAGGAGATGGTGAACTGTCTACTTGAATCACTGCCATCCATGTGGTATGTTCAAGTTTACAATGAATGGTGGGACAAATGCTAAAGGAGTTTTTGCTGACATCAAGGTTTGTGCGCAAGCTAATTGCTCCCAGACATTAGGGGAATTAGCAGGCATTCTCTTTGGAAGGAGAGGCAACACAAACCAGGACACATTGCTGAAAGAGGGAGGTGAAGGAGTAGAGAGAGAGAAGGCTACTCAGCAGGAGATCATTTTAACCCAGCATGTTCAAGGAGAAATTCTCTTAGATGAACTTCAGCGTATGAAACAGCTCTGTTTCACTAAGGAGATCATCACTGAAATCAGCTGTCCACAGCATCAGTCTCAAAGCAGAGCAAGAACTGCAGTGGCTGTGAAAGTAACCACAGCTTTGAACTGTTGTATCATAGCATAGATTCCAAACCAGACAGGCCTTTCCAAATCTTTAAATTTGGATCTTTTAAATCTTTAAACACGACATTTGAACTTCCAGTAAGAAGGGGCTCACCCTGACTTCAATCACTCATTCTGTATAATGGAGTCAGTGAAGTTTCTTCAGACAGTCAGATGAGTGTATGCAATTTTGTTTCAATTTATTCATGGCTAGGTCAGGATTTATTGTCCAGCTCTAATTATCTAGAGGGCTGCTGAGTCAACTACATTGCTGTGGGTCTGGGGGCCAGCCCAGGTATAGATAGAGACAAAAAACGCTGCACGTGCTGGAATCCAAAGTAAATAGGCAAGAGGCAGGAAGAACACAGCAAGCCAGGCAGCATCAGGAGGTGGAGATGTCAACATTTCAGGTGTAACCCTTTTTCAGGACTGGGGAATGGGTACAGGTGGGACTGCAGATAAAGGTGGAAGAGGGAGCAGAGTGGTGAAGTGGAGATAGATGAAGACAGGTAGAAGATTCGACCTGATTGGTCAATGGGAAGAATGAATCTGGTTGGTGGCAAGGAAGAGTGGAAGGGAGAGGTGGGGCTGAAAAGGAAGTTGTGGGATGGGAAGGGACGTTATTTGAAATTGGAAAAATCAATGTTGAGTCCTCTGGGCTGTAGGCCCAGGTGAGACATGAGGTGTTGTTCCTCCAATTTGTGGTGTGGTTCATTGTGGCAATAGAGGAGGTCAAGGATGGTCACATCAGAAAGGGAATGGAAAGGGGTATTAAAATGGGCGGTGACTGGGAGGTCCGATTGGCCCCTGCGGGCCCGGCTGTGATGCTCAGCGAACCGTTCCCTAAGTTTATATTTGGTCTCTCTGATGTAGAGAAGATCACAGTGGGAGCACCTGATGCAATAAACCAGGTTGGAAGAGAGGTGGTGAATCTCAGTCTCACCTGAAAGGACTGTTTGGAGCCTTGGATGAGGTGAGGGACCAGGTGTACCGGCAGGTTTTGCATCTTTTATGATTGCATTGGAAGGTACTTGGGCATTCGGGGGGCGTCAGTGGCGAGAGTGGTGCAAAACCTGTCAAAGGGAACGGCTCTTGTGAAAGGCAGAGAGGGGTTGGGAGGGAAAGATGTTCTTAGTGGTGGGTCTAGTTGGAGATGGTGGAGACTGGTGGGATGGTAGATGAGAATGTGGGTTTTAATTACAAAGATGCATGAGTGCATCTCTTCAGATTGGAGAATGGAGAATCTTGCAACCACTTACAGTTTATAGTGCACTGTTGTGTAAGGGATTTACTGTAGCTATATATACACAAGGAAAGATAACCTCTTTGCATTCTCCCTTGCTTGAGACCAATATTAAAAAAAGACTGTGGAATTGTAAGGATTTCAGGCTTCCCCATGCCATTGACAACATTCCTTTTGCTCTGCACCTGCTTTATACAATTTATGCCCTGAGCGTCACATTTTATACTTACCAATAACCTTTGACATTGATCTTTAAATCATCATTGTCTACAGGAATAGTGCCAGAAGACTGGAGGATAGCAAATGTGGTTCCCCTGTTCAAGAAGGGGAGTAGAGACGACCCTGGTAATTATAGACCAGTGAGCCTTACTTCAGTTGTTGGTAAAGTGTTGGAAAAGGTTAAAAGAGATAGGATTTATAATCATCTAGAAAAGAATAATTTGATTAGAGATAGTCAGCACAGTTTTGTGAAGGGTAGGTTGTGCCTCACAAACCTTATTGAGTTCTTTGAGGTGACCAAACAGGTAGATGAGAGTAAACCGGTTGATGTGGTGTATATGGATTTCAGCAAAGCGTTTGATAAAATTCCCCACAGTAGGCTATGCACAAAATGCGGAGGACTGGGATTGTGGGAGATATAGCAGTTTGAATCAGTAATTGGCTTGCTGAAAGAAGACAGAGGGTGGTGGTTGATGGGAAATGTTCATCCTGGAGTCCAGTTACTAGTGGTGTATCGCAAGGGTCGGTGTTGGGTCCACTGCGGTTTGTCATTTTTATAAGTGACGAAGGATATTGTAGGTTACAGAGAGACATAGATAAGCTGCAGACCTGGGCTGAGAGTTGGCAAATGGAGTTTAATGCGGACAAGTGTGAGGTTATTCACTTTGGTTGGAGTATTCGGAATGCAAAGTACTGGGCTAATGGTAAGATTCTTGGTAGTGTCGATGAGCAGAGAGATCTCG
>NC_057722.1:54792607-54809927 GCF_004010195.1 Chiloscyllium plagiosum | reverse complement strand
TCTGGTCACCACATTATAAGAAGGATGTGGAAGTTTTGGAAAGGGTCAGAGGAGATTTACTAGGATGTTGCCTGGTATGGAGGGAAGGTCTTACGAGGAAAGGCTGAGGGATTTGAGGCTTTTTTCGTTGGAAAGAAGAAGGTTGAGAGTTGACTTAATAGAGACATATGAGATAATCAGAGGGTTTGATAGGGTGGACAAGGAGAGCCTTTTTCCAAGTATGGTGACAGTGAGCACGACGGGGCATAGCTTTAAATTGAGGGGTGATAGATATAGGACAGATGTCAGAGGTAGTTTCTTTACTCAGAGAGTAGTAAAGGTATGGAATGCTTTGCCTGCAATGGTAGTAGATTCGCCAACTTTAAGTGCATTTAAGTCATCATTGGACAAGCATATGGAATAGTGTAGGTTAGATGGGCTTCAGATTGGTATGACTGGTCGGCGCAACACTGAGGGCCGAAGGGCCTGTACTGCACTGTAATGTTCTATGTTCTATGTTCTAAGCTGAATTGATTGGCATCCAGAAGCTGGAAAAAAGAGCCAGTGCAGCTGTGAAATCCTGTCACACAGCACAACTGGTGCTAGTGCAATGGAGGTCAGGAATATAAATCAGATCACTTCTTACTGTTTGTGAAGGAGACCAAACAGCACATCTTGGACAGCTGCTGACTTTCACATGCAGGAGACTGCAGAATGCTCTCCAGCAGGTTTGACCCACGAGGGCCTGGCTTTGAACAGCACCACCTTGGTATAGGTGGCAGCTGTCTGGGATGGCTCAGAGGCATCAACAGGGCATTAGCACAGTGGGCAGTTGTGGGAGCATAGTATTGTCACTTTGACAGAGGATGGTAGCTTCATAATTAATTGAGTTATTGCTACTCCCTGGAAACCAATTGGTTTTGGTCATATTGTCTGCAGCTTTCACTCTGTGCCAGAGAGCAAGTCGGATTTGAGGCGGTAAATAAGGCTTGACCATGTCACCATCCTGAATGATCTCAGTGATGCTAGATGGAATGGATTTCTTTCACAATGGACTACATGGCACAGAGCAGCATCTTCTCCAAAGCCCTTGGGAAGAGTAGTGTTCTTCCTCTCTTGTTCTCTGCTGCTCCCTGTGGTAATGTGTGTGACCTGGCCCTATAGGAACAAAGAACAATACAGCACAGGAAGCTTCCTTCAGCCCACCAAGACCGTGCCAACACATGGCACCTTTCTAAACTAAACACCTTTTGCCACTACGCTGTCTGTGTCTCTCTATTCCCTACATATTCATGTATCTGTCAAGGTGCCTCTTAAATGTCGCTATTGCATCTGCCTCCACCATCTCCCCTACAGCACATTCTAGGCATTTACCATCCTCTGTGTAAATAACCTGCCTCTCACATTTCCTTTAAACTTTCCACCTTTTACCTTCAACCTTGTAATTGATATTACTTCCCTGGAAAATAGACTCCAATTACCCATTCTATGCATGCCTCTCGTAATTTTGTAAACATCTAACAGATTACCCCTCATCCTTCAAAGTTCAAGAGAAAACAAACCAAGTCTATCCAATCTCCCCTCAGAGCTAATGCCCTGTAAACCAGAAATCATCCTGATAAACCATTACTGTGCCCTCTCTGAAGCCTCCAGAACTGTACATAATACTCCAAATGTGACCTAAAGTACTATACAATTGCAACATGACTTACCAACTTTTCTAATCTATGTCCCGACCGATGAAGGTAAGCATGCTGTCTTCTTGACCACCTTATCCACTTGTATTTCCACTTCTATGAAGCTGTGAACCTGCACACCTTGATCTTCTGTATGTTATTACTACTAAGGGTCCTGCTATTTACTGTATATTTCCCTCCTGCATTAGATATTCCAAAATGCATCACCTCACATTTGTCTGGATTAAACTCCATAGCCATTTCTCCACCCATGTCTCTAGCCTCTCTATTCTGCTGTATCTTTCAGCAATCATTCTCACTATTCACAGCTGCCCCAATTTTTGTGTCATCTACAAATGTACTAATCAGACCATCTATGTTCTCCTCCAGATCAGTTGCATATATTACAAACAGCAGTGGTCCCAGTACTGATCTCTGCAGAACTCTACTGATCACAGATCTCCGGTCAGAAAAACGTCCCTCCACCGCTGCTTTCTATCTTCTATAACCAAGTCCGTTCTGTATCCACCTTACTGGTTCACTGCGGATCCCTTTTGTATTAGCCTGCCATGAGGGACCTTGTCAATTACCTTGTTAAAGTCAACATCTACCGCCCTGCCCTCATCAATCATCTGTGCCACTTTTCAAAAAGAACCACTCAAGTTTGTGAGACATGACCTTCCCCACACAAACCCATACTGCTTATCGCTAAGAAGTCCATCTTCTTCCAAATCTGAATAAACTTTCTCCCTAAAAACCTTCTCCAATAATTTCCCTACCACTGATGGAAGGAACATCGACCTGGAAATTCCCAGATTATCCTATTTCCCTTCTTAAACAAAGTCCGCTGAGTCCTCTCTTGTGACTAAAGAGGATACAAAAAGATTTTTGCCCCAGCAATTTCCTCACCTTCCTCTCAGCATTCTGGGATAGATCCCTTCAGGTCCTGGGAACTTGTCTACTTTAAGCTTTTTTAAAAATCTGGAAGATGGTAGAATATCAGTTTGTATTCCACAGTGTGTTTGGGCTCAGTGCCAATTGCAGTGGAGTTGCTGAAGGCAGATGAAAACGGTGAGAGATGGTTGTGATAGTGGCATTATGGTTAAGAGGGTGGGATAAAGCATTTGAATGTGACGCTGAAATCTGAATGATGAGACTGTGTTGAATTGTAGGCGGCACGGTGGCACGGTGGTTAGCACTGCTGCCGCACAGCGCCAGAGACCCGGGTTCAATTCCCGCCTCAGGCGACTGACTGTGTGGAGTTTGCACATTCTCCCCGTGTCTGTGTGGGTTTCCTCTGGGTGCTCCGGTTTCCTCCCACAGTCCAAAAATGTGCAGGTTAGGTGAATTGGCCATGCTAAATTGCTTGTAGTGTTAGGTGCAGGGGTAAATGTAGGGGAATGGGACTGGGTGGGTTGCGGGTTGGTGTGGACTTGTTGGGCCGAAGGGCCTGTTTCCACACTGTAAGTAATCTAATCTAATCTAATTGACTAGCTTGAGGTTGATGGATTGGGTCTAGAAGATGTAATTTAAGGTGCATTTTCTGATCTTGACTACTCATATGAAGTCATTGATGTTTTTCTAGCATTGCAACCATGTTGTCATGGGGAACACAAGAAATTGAGCTCCTTGATAACCTGCTCCCATTCCCTATTCTGTTCCTCTGGCATCTTATTTCACCCTGACTCTGGGCTCAAACATTGAGACCTCCAGTACTGGATTTGAGAAACTGGGAGTGCTTCCTCAGACTGTTACTCCATTTATAGTCTTCTTCTTTTCAGGAAAGCCTTTCTTGAACTGTTCCTGTCTGAGTGGGGCCTCCACTTTAAAAGAGTAGAATACTTTTAAGAAGAGCAGGCAAGTGATGCATCATACTCACGCCACCCTGTTGAGCATGAAGCCAATCAGTAGTAGATCTGGCATTAGGCCATGTGTTTAAGAGCAAACAGGATGAAGTTTATGCAAGGCCATTCTAAATTCAACAGGCCTAAAATAATTGTGTGTCACAATCCGTGTGTCTGAGAATAAGCCTTACCAAATTTTACATCAATCCCATTCCCACTACTAGTTTGGACAGAATGATATTTGAATACATTCAATGTGGGCGGTCTAGTTTGAATTGGATTATTTAGCATCGGGTCAGTTTTGCTCTGAACTTCCTGACCTCTTTATTCAGTACTTAGGAACAAGTTAATGATCGAAATACATATCATGCCTTCTAAAACCTCAGTGGCTGAGATTGATACCGAACATATGAAACAAGTTATAAATAACCAATTTCTCGGCAAACATTTGAATTACAATTAAAACGCCTGTGAGCTTAAATGTCATCTCCCTTATATGGAAGATCACCATAATATGCAGATCACACATTTGCTGTGTATCAAACATATGCAACAGGAAGCATGTTATTATAACAGAAATCCTCCAGCAATTACTGCTGACAACTTAATGTCATTCAATGAAGTTAAAATTACATTAATCTCCTTGGCATGGGTTTCTTTTTGTCTCTGAAGCATGTGTTTTACCTGTTAGTCATCGTGGCCTTCTGGTGTGATTCAGTACTCCCTGTGTCGGCTTTTAAATGTATATGTTGTTGCTGTCTCCTTCACCCAGGCCTTTCCAAAGATTTACACTGTAGTGCCAGACAAACAAAGGAAACTTTAATGATGAAATGATATCGCTTATTATTATTCTTATCATACGACAGCACCAGCACAGAAATTGACATCACACAGGACTGAGAGTGGGGGAGACGGCACTCAGGGATTTGTCAAAGGCAAGTGAACAGGAACGAAGTGTCAAGGATAATCAGAGAAACCATTAATGGAAGATCAACTCACTCCCTAAATTTTTTGAAGGGGACAGAAATATAAACTTCAGACTCAGCATTTATTTGTGTACTAGCAATGACTATAGGCGGGTTGCAATACCCAGAAGGAAGCCGCCATGATGGATATTCTGGTGGAGTCCACTATCCACCCTCATGCTTGGCATCAAAACTGTCTATTCAATTGTGGATCATGTGGTTCCCTCCAAGAACACTTCAGCTGAGTTTCCCTTCCAACCACATCTCATTCTACAAGATTCTGTAATACCTAGAACAGTATTTTCAGGGAAACATGTACTTGACTCACGTAGACTCTGATCTCAAATATTTCCTCCATCTGACACAATCTGGCAAATGGAATATATAATGGCTTCTCCAGCTGTCTGGTCTCTTGTAGATCAGGGAGCTGCAGTCCAGTACCAATGAGAAAGGAATGAAAGGTAATACCTGCGGTCATGGTAACAACTCTCTGTATCTTTCCAATTCTCTATGGGAGAGGCCAGACTGACCAGTGATGCATTTGTTTTCCCTTCTCATTTCCTATGGTGCGGGAAAATTAGCTGGACCAGACCCCTTGGAAAATAATGAAGTAGTGCAGTCAGTAGCTAGCCTGTTTCAGATCTGAGGTGCAGAGCTTTGAATAAGTCACAAGAATATCCCTCCTCCCACATTTCAATACCTTTCCACTAACGTGGAAAATGGGTAAAAAAATTCTTCAGCTGCTAGACTCAGGGTAGTGACAAATATTGTTCAGGCTTTATTGCAAGATATTAAAATCACAAAGCTATTTGAAATCTGTCAGCAATCTACCTACAATTTCCAGTGTTGTTGTAATGTTAATTGAAATTAATGTTAATGTTGATATTGATATTTTGAAAATGTTCCTAATTGTTATAATGAAAGACTGGAACAGAATTTAGACAAGAGTTACAAAGGTTGGCATGGTGTCCAGACAACTGTTGAACCCTTCTCACATCTTTACCATCCTTTGAGTTACCAGCAGCTCCACATATTGAAGGAGCTAATTTATTTGCATTGACCTGATCATAAAATAACGTAATATATGTCATCATCATGATCAGCAGTTCCTCCATTTGAGATGTTATCTACGAAGTGTCATGGGTTGCTACTATAGGTCTTCATGCTAATTCCTTACCCAAAGATCTGTGGACTCATGAGGTGGCAAGTCCAATGAACTAATGGGATGCCAAATGTAAGATTTGCTTCTTTCTATCTTTCTCTGCCCCCAGTCTACCTAATCATTAGGACATTGGGATTCAACACATGATTGAGGGACAGGTTGTCACCATTCTGAAAGATCTAGTGTACAACACTCTATCATTATATGAGACCTTCTTTTTAGGCTGAATCACAGAACACTATTCAAATAACTGAATCTTTGTTTCAGTTCTTTCATGGACTGCTCAGTAATTGTCAAATTGATAGTGATCCAGTGTAAGGTCTAGGTTCCTAAGTATAATCATTAATTACATGTGCAGAGGCTACCACTTATTTCCAAGCGTACCTCCTTCCACTCACTTTGGAGAGGCAACCTGGAGAGGCTGGATGGCTGGCATTGTCTAAAAGCATTATCTCAGCTTCTAGATTTGCAGTATGCACTGCCAGTTACAACAGTCCAGTGGTACATTTGTTTTCCTTTCTCATTCCAATTGTACATGAGGCAGACAATGCATTTGCTTAGATCTGTGACCTGGAGAAAGTGAGGACTGCAGATGCTGGAGAGTCAGAGTCAAAAGTGTGGCACTGGAAAAGCACAGCAGGTCAGGCAGCATCCAAACAGCAGGAAAGTTAACGTTTCGGGCATAAACCATGCCTGATGAAGTGCCTATGCCCAAAATGTCGACTCTCCTGCTCCTCAGATGCTGCCTAACTTGCTGTGCTTTTCCAGTGCCATGCTTTTCGTCTCTACATATGTGACCTGGAACAGGTCACCTGTATGTCATGGCTGACTAGGAGAGTTCTTGGTCTTCCCACTTTCCACAGACATAATGGAAGGATTTGTAGGTTGATAATTAACTTTTTTGGCCACATTACACATGATCCTTCTGCAGCCAGCAAGTCTTGAAGGAAACTTGAGCCCAAAGCTTCTGATCCTGAGGTAAGGATACTACGACTGTGCCATAAGTCCTCCCTACCAGCCACACATGACCAAATTAATACATTCTGCAATTCATGAAGATGGCTATGTGATTTGAAGAGGTCCACATTGGCACCATCATTGAACATTCTGGAACCACATGCCTATCCTTCCAGATGTCTGTGGAAACGTGATGAATTTGTCATCAGTCATCTGTTTAAGCCAAGCAAGGACTGGAGAAAAACTGTGCTATTGATAAAAAAAACTGAAAGAACTGTGGATGCTGGAAATCAGAAGTAAAAACAAAAGTTGATGGAGCTGTTATGCTGCTGTTGTGACCTGAAAGGAACTGGAAGCAAAGGACCAGGGTTGGAGTGAGAAGAAATTCTCTCCTAACTGCAGCAGTTAGCTCCATGTGTTCTTCCAGATGTGACAGATGCTTCTCAAAATCAGTTTAAATGATACTTTTTGCTATTCCTGGGATACCTACAGCTATATTGTTCCTGGCCTATAAACTCATTTGCAATGGTAGGAATTTCTGCAAGCACACACCTTCTACTTGCCCTCCGTCCAATTGAGAGAGGTGGTGGTGAGCTAGAATTGGATGTCACCAGCATTTACATGAAAACTGATCCTGAGTGTGGGATAATGTCATGGAGGAATAATGCTTGGATGTGCATTTGGAGGGGGCCAAGGATAGATCCTTGTGGGATACTGGTGATAATCCGAAGTGCAGGAAGAGAAGTCATTATGAGTGATACTCTGACTACTGCTGTCAAGATAAGAAAGGAAGCAGACAGGCACAGACCAGCGCCCCCCCCAACCCCAACTGGATGACAACAGCCAGGCAGATAGAGAAGGATAGTATGATCAACTATAACAAAGGCTGCAGACAGAGTGAGGAGAAGAGAACGATTATTTTGCCATGGGTATCCTATACAGTCCAAGTTTCAAAACGTGGATCCACATCAACTGTTTGGCATTACAATCATACCAGTATTTGTGCCTTCACCAGCATTCCTGCCTTTTCCAACATGTTGAAGGGAAATTTGGAGCTTCAACTAAAACAGAAATAGCTGGAAAATATCTCTGGAGGATGAGACTCGTGAGTAGATAATGGTTGTCAGAAAAATGGCAGATAACTTAGCCAATATTTTGCATCAGTTTTCACCTGGAGAACCATTTAAACATTATAAGGTGTCAGATACATGAGACACTACAGAGAGGTTGGGTCTTGTAATAGTCTCTATCATGAGGGATAAAGTATTTGATAAACTAAATGGACTGAAGTTGGCAACATCTGCATTCAGGGAAATAGCATTAGGTGCCGTGGAGGCAATGGCAATGGCAAAGGCAATATTGCAGAAACCAGTGAATTTCAGATGGCTTCCAGCAGGTCAGAAAGTTGTCAATATGATGTCCTTGTTGAAGAAGGGAGGGAGACAGAAAGTAGGAAACTATAGACCGGTTAGCCTAACATCTATTGTTGGGAAATGCCGTTATTAAGGAAGAAATCGCAGGATATTTTAAAAAGTTTGTCATGATCCAAGTCAACATAGTTTTCTAGATTTCTTTGAGGATATGGCAAGCAGAATTGATAAAAGCGAATTGTATATGTAGTGTGTTGCATTTCTGGAAAGCATCAGTAAGTTAGGGGCTCAGGATAATGGGAGTAATACACTACCATGGATTGAGGATTGAGTATCACAGAAAACAGAGTCAGGATTAATACATCATTTTCAGGTTGAAAAGACAGAGCGCCACATAGATCAGTACTGAGGTAGTGTCACTGGAACTGAAACGTTAATTCCAATTTCTCTCCACAGACGCTACCATACCTGCTGAGCTTTTCCAGCTATTTTGGTCTCTGTTTCTGATTTCCAGCATCCACGATTCTTTCGTTTTTTTTATTGAAATGTGAATTATGTACTTTGGTAGGAAGAAACAAAAGGCAAGCTATTACTTAAATGGAGAGAGATTCCCAAAAATTACAGTGTAAAGAGATTTGGGTATTCTTGTGCAAATAGAAATTTGGCATTTATTCTAGGGAGTTCAAGTTTAAAAATATGGAAGTCTTGTTGCAATTCTCTGGGATGTTGTTGGGGTTGCATTTGGAGCACTATATATTGTTTTGGTCCCTATAATTAAGAAAGATAATGTTGGCTTTGGAGGTAGTTCAAAAAGAATACATCAAGCTGATTCCTGCAATGAAGGGACAGATTTATCAAGAACAGATATTTGTTCACTAAAGTTTAGAGGAATCAGGGATGATCTCGTTGAAACATACAAGATTCTGAGGGGATTTGACAGGGTGGATGCTGAGAAGATGTTGCCACGAGTTGGGGGAATTGTGAACCAAAGGACATGATTTTGGAATGAGGGGACAGCCATGGATAACTGAGGTGAAAACAAATTTCTTCTCTCAAAGGGTAGTCAATGTCTGGAATTTCCTAACCCAGAAATTTGTGAAGGCTAGATCACTGAAATTATTTAAAGGGCTAGCTAGCCTACTTTTCAATTTTCACAAGGAGTAGAGGGCTCTGAGAAGCTGGCTTAACAGTAGTTGAGCCTGAAGCAGATCCACCATGAGATTATAGAATGGCAGGCAGGCCTGAGGCCCTGAATGGCCTACTCTGCTTGAACCTATATCATTATGACCATACCCAGGTGATAAGATCAAGAATAGCATTGCACTGTAATGGTGCTACTTGTCACAATTTAAGTGTAAGACCACAACTTGTTTTCGACAAATGCTGAGAATTATCTCCTTGGAAAATCGGACAAATACATAAAACACAGCAGTGGAAACTGATAGTCAACTTGTTGCCTGGTGCTGTTCTGTTTTCGAGTGCAAACAGAGTGATAAAGAAGCCAATAATCACCAGTAGTGTTTTGTCAAATAAATCAATTTCTGATTACATTAAATATTTGAGGACTGCTTTCACATCTTTGTACTCAGACAAAATTGATCGTGCCACCCAAGTTTCTCAATGTTGAAAACATCCTACACTTGTGGTTGTCTATCCTCCCACTCGTGCTGCCGCTAAGAAGCTACTCTTACAGCTAAAGAGGCAGAGTATACCACGGGTGGCTTAACCCTGCCGGAAGCTCCATACAACCTTTCCTGATTGATAAATGAGAGCAAATAATAAACTACAAATAACACCAGATTTACCAGAGCACCGTGCAAATTATACTTTCCTTTAACACGTACTCACAGAAACCAAAATGCAACAAAGAAATAACAATGATACACATTGCAAATGTGCAATGAGTCCGGCAACATCTGTGGTTCAAAACCAGCAAACGTTAGCAATGTAACAATTCTTATGTAAGTACAAAGACCAAGAAAGCCAAGACCTGGGGAAGAACTGTGATAGGAATAAGGTCAAGGGAGATTAAATGATGATTTCCTACAAAACTTGACATTGCATTCACCAAGCGCAGATTTCACAGCTTCTATTTTATCAGGCAGTGGACATCTTCTGTCAACCCATGATTTGTTTCCTTACTTACCGCCCTCTTCTTCTGTACATCCTCATCCCTTTTGCCATTCTCCTCTCTTCTGTGCTATCCCTTCCTGACTGTCCCTGCCTGTGCAGTTGCTTAAACCTGTTACGTTGCCAATTTCTTCCAGTTCTGACAATAAGTCACCAAGAATTCAGAAGAATTTTACTTCTTTAAGCTCTGCAACAAGAAGTTTGGAAGCTATCTCCCAACAGACTGCACTAATAGTTGTTCTTTCCACTATCATTTGACCTCTGGGATCTCTGAGCAGTTGAGAGGGGTGAGATTAGATTAGATTAGATTAGATTCCCTACAGTGTGGAAACAGGCCCTTCGGCCCAACAAGTCCACACAGACCCTCTGAAGAGCAACCCACCCAGACCCATTCCCCTACATTAACCCCTTCACCTAACACTACGGGCAATTTAGCATGGTCAATTCACATAACCTGCACATTTTTGGATTGTGGGAGGAAACTGGAGTACCCAGAGGAAACCCACGCTGACATGGGGAGAATGTGCAAACTCCACACAGTCAGTTGCCTGATGGGACAACATCTCTGTAGACATGAAGGATTTCAGAAAAGCTCCAGTGTGTTTCAAAAAAGATCACCTGTGATTGGAATTTTGAGGCTGCAGCAAAAAACAGGAATGGAGAGAAAACATAGAAAAGCTGTTCCCTAAAGATTTCCCTCTTGCCTGGAGGTCTTGATGAGGTATCCATGATGATGAAGTGAGGTAATGGGAGCTAATGAAAAATATGTTCATCCAGGCCAGGCAGGCATGGATGGAAAGGGTCAAGGAGTTTGGCAGCAGCAAGAGCGTGCTCCCTCCTATGTAGAAATATTGTACTTGCAGGATACAGGACTTCAGAGGGAATGACAGGTGCCTGACATAATGCTTTCAAACTGCCAAGCCCCACACTCGGAATGACCCAGCGTTCTCCCATGCAACATCTCACCTGGGCAACACACTGCTGTGCTCATTCCTCTCTCTGCAGATATCTCACATTTCCATCTGAGAAGCCTACGCACACAGTTTCAGCCTATTCATCTCCAACCTTACTGCCTCACAGTCACCCCACAGTAGTCCATTTTCTTTCACTGCAAATAAGCCGTTAAACACCCACAGATCTCCCATCCGAAGAAGTCATCACACAACTCCGCAAGAGGCAAAGGTCCAGAGTTCTCTGAGGAGGTGGCTCCTTTTCAGCCATGATAGGTGTGCCCAGCCTATCTGCTAGGAAGAAGCTCATATTCCAGGAGTATGCAGATGTCAGCAATGACCTGGTATGAGGTCCTACGTCACCTGAGATGCTGATTCTCAAACTCTTTTTTTGAGAGATATCTCTGCCTGTTGTCCTTTTCTTAGGGTCTCACCTCCTTCTGGATACATCAATGTGTCTATGCCAGCTACCTTGGTGTGGACCATGCAGTTGAAGCAGCTGTGGCTGGCATTGGTCATGTTATTGCTGGTACAGTTGGTGTGGCCTCAGCTCCCATGCCACAGTGAAGGTTGGCAGCAAGAAAATACAATTAGCTGAAAATGAGTGATGTGCCAAAGATATGAAGTGCCTTCCATGATGTTGGTAATCGCCTGCCTAACACTGAAAATACTCAGTGAGAAAAGACACACTGGGAGCCGTAGTCTCTCAATGGTCAAAGCTGAAGCTCTCCAATGTAGTAGCATGGTGGCTCAGTGGTTAGAACTGCTGCTTCTCAGTGGCAGGGACCTGAGTTCAATTCCAGCCTCAGGTGACTGTCCGTGTGGAGTTTGCATATTCTCCCCATGTCTGTGTGGATTACTTCTGGGTGCTCCGATTTCTTCCCACAATCCAAAGATGTGCAAGTTAGGTGAATAGGCCATGTTAAATTGCACATAGTGTTCAGGGATGTGTAGCTTGGGAGCATTAGTCAGGGGTAAATATAGAATAGTAGTGGAAGGAGTCTGGGCAAGTTACTCTTTGGAGGGTCGGTGTGGACTTGTTGGGCGAAATGGCCTGTTTCCACACTGTAGGAATTCTATGAAAAGCCTTTGCAGTTAATCAATTTTATGAATAAACTCTTGCAACTGTGCACTCACCTCAGTAACCCTGGGGAGTTTCTGACAGGTTGGAAAATATGTTTAATGGCTGGCAATTCGAGGATTCAGGGCTAAAGCATCTGATAACTGGCTTTTTAACAACCGAAATAGCATATCAGACAAATCTCAGGGGAGTCTCTATTCATCTTCAATTCTATCCTGGGGAAAGTCAGAAAAGAATGGGATGACTTCAGGACTCGGTAAAAAAATTCCAGGACTTTACCACCTTCCCTCTACCCCTCACTCCCAAACCACTCTTCAAAAGTGCTGGTAACAGTCTTTCCACTAGCTCCGTTTCTCTGTCCACTAATGTTCCCTAACCGGCTGAGTACTTTCAGCATGTAGTGTGTATTCTTTTGCAAATGTCTGCATTACTTTACTTTTGCCTCATAAAGATGTTACTTGCTTTGAAGCACCCATCCAGAAATAAAATCTCTAATATCGAGAAGGTTTGGTTTCTATCTTTAGCAAACTGTACCACAAACGTATTTGCATAAAACTTTAAGCGGTGCTTTCCACTAAGCCAATACTTAGCTCTTATATATTTCTCAGATCTGGAAACAGGATACTGAATTGTCCTCCTGACAAGAGCATCCGATCCTTTCAAAGCCAGCTACACATTCACCTACCACGTTTAAGTCAGTGAAGTTATGACTTAACCCATCTCCTGTTTCTGTGCAAAACAGAACTGACATTCCACATTCAAGACTGCAGAAATCGATATTGACCCAACTCATGAGTTCAATGCAGGCATAGAAGTGACCTTAAAATATCATTTGATCCAAATTTATTCTACATGACCCAATAGCATTCACAAACAAGTCCACTGCACATATTCTCATTTTTAGGTATGCCTGATTTTGTTCCTGGTATGCCCTCCTGCACTTTTCATTGATCCCCTGGCTTAATGATAATGGTAGAGTGGGGGTTATGTCGGACCACACGATTACAATTGTGTTGCAGGCTGGTTCTGCTGCTATTGATACCCCACAGTCCTTAATGGGTGCCTGTTTTTGCTTGATCATTTTCGAAATCTATCCTATTTAGCACAGTGATGGTGCCTTACAAGACAATGGAGAGTTTTCTCAACGTGAGGATAGAACTCAATCTCCCCAAGGACTGAATTTTACTGATATTGTCATGTACAGATGCATTTGTGGCAGGCAGTTTGGTGACGATGAGGTCAAGTACATTTTTCCTTCTTGTCGGTTCCCTCATCAGTTGTTGCAGATGCAGTTAAGCAGCTATGTCCATTAATAGTCAACCAGACCAGTCAGTAGGCTGTTGCCCCTATCACTCTTGGAAATGGACATTGAAGTCCCCATGTGTTTAGATCAGAGTGGTGCTGGAAAAGCACAGCAGATCAAGCAGCATCTGAGGAGCAGGAAAATCAACATTTTGGGCAAAAGCCCTTCATCAGGAATAGAGGCCAGGAAACCTCCAGGGTGGAGACCTGGGGGTTGCAGCGAGAGAGAGACTCACTGAGATTCTTGTGGAGAGAGGAGGAGAACTTCTTCAAGGTAGGCATCCTTGCAAGAGGATTCGCATCCAGAGTACATTTTGTGCCCTTGCCACTCTTAATGCTTCCTCCAAGTAGTGTTCAATATGGAGGAGCTGTCATTCAAATGCCTAAGGGAACAAGCACAATACATAGTAACTGCAGGAGGTAACCTTGCCCACAATTGACCTGATACCAGAAAACCAGTGGACATGGGGTCCAGAACCAATGTTGAAGAACTGCATACCACTGTGCTGCCACTTTTGGTAGGTCTGTCTTGCTGGTAGGACAAGAAGTATTCAGGGATGATCATTGTATTCTCTCAGAAATTGTGGTCTGGGGTGACTTATGGTTATGACTGTGTCAGACTATTGTTTGCTTTATCAATAACATAGCCTTTCTAATTTTGGCATTAGCCACTTGAAGTTAGGAGGGAGTTAGCCATTGTGGTTTCAGATGCCTAGATTGAAGACAAGTGGTCAGACCAGTTTCATTCTTTTGATCCTTTCTTTTAAGTGATTTGATAAGTTGAGTGGCATAATAGGCCATTTCAGAGGGCAACCTAAAGTCAACTACATTGCTAGAGCATGTGTAGGAATAAAAAGCATTTGTGAACTTTTTTTAAGTGGCAATGTTTTCAAGGTCATCATTAAATATTTAGTGAACTGTTGGTAGCTGCAACTCCGGAAGTCACAAAGGTTGTAAGAAGTGTTATATTGAAGTTGCAATATTTTCTTATCAAAACATCCAACTGTCTGAAACAGTGGAAGGTTCCTATGAGAATGGCAATGCTCAGAGATCCTATAAAATCAATTTGAAAGCAAATTAAATTCCTATTTCTCCCCCTGACACATATACACATAAAAAGCTGCTTGTTGCATAATGGTGGTTCCTGTGTGTACGTGACAGTAACCTATTTTGAGTTACTACTGCACTGTTTATGCTAGGTGGACAAGTTAAGATCTACTCCAATACATGAGTCTTCACAAAGCCATGCTTCCCTTTACATAGAATCATTTATAGAACCATAGAGACAACTTCAGTCCAACTGATCCATGCCAACCAAGTTTCCCAATGAAACTAGTCCCACTTGCCTGCACTTGGCCCATATGCCTCCAGCCCTTTCCTATTCATGTACTTCTCCAAATGCCTTTTAAATGTTGTAACTGTTCCTGTATCGAGCAGTTCATTCCATACACTCAACACCCTGTGTAAAAAAGTTGCTCCTCATGTCCTTTTTAAAACCTTCTCCACTCACCTTATAAATATGCTCCCTTGTTTTGAACTCCCCCACTCTCGAGAAAAAAACCCTTGATATTCACCTTATCTATGCCTCTCTTGGCTTCATAAATTTCTATAAGATCACGGAGTTTGCACATTCTCCCCGTGTCTGCGTGGGTTTCCTCCGGGTGCTCCGGTTTCCTCCCACAGTCCAAAGATGTGCAGGTCAGGTGAATTGGCCATGCTAAATTGCCCGTAGTGTTAGGTAAAGGGGTAAATGTAGGGGAATGGGTGTGTTACGCTTCAGCGGGTCGGTGTGGACTTGTTGGGCCGAAGGGCCTGTTTCCACACTGTAAGTAATCTAATCACCCATCAACCTTCCAAGCTCTGATTTTAAAAAGCCCAGCCTCACAGCCTATTTTTATACTTCAAACCCTCTATTCCAGGCAATATCCTGATAAATATTTTTTGAACCATCTCCAATTTAATATATTTCCTCTAACTGGGTGACCAGAACTGCATGCAGTACTCAAGAAGAGGCCTCACCAATGTTCATATGACCTCCCAACTGCTATGTTCAAAAGTCCAAGCAATGAAGGCAAGCATGCTGTCTTCCTAACCACCCTGTCTACCTGTGATGCAAATTTCAAAGAATTATGTACCTGAATCCCTAGGTCTCTCTGTTTTACAATACTACCCAGGGCCCTACCATTAATTGCATAAGTCGTGCCCTGGGTTGTTTAACAAAATATAATACTTTGCATTTATCCAGGATAAACTCCATCTGCCACTCCTCAGCCCGTTGACCCAATTGATCAAGATCTTTTATAATCTTAGATATCCTTCTTCACTGTCCATACTACCAATTTTGGGCATCCAAACTTACTAACCATGTCTCTTATATTCTTATAAAAACCATTTACATAATGACAAGCAAAAATAGACCCAGTACTGATCTCCGTGGAACACCACTGGTCACAAGCCTCCAATCTGAAAACAACTCTCTGCCATCAACCTCTGTCTCCTATCAGCAAGCTAACTTTGTATTGAATTGACAAGCTCACTCTGAATCCCATGTGATCTAACTTTACTAATTAGTTTACCATGTAGAACCTTGTCAAAGACTTTACTGAAGTCCAAGTAAACTCTGCCCTCTTCAATCTTTTGGTTACTTCCTCAAAATACTCAACCAAGTTTCTGAGATACAATTTCCCTCACACAAAACAATGTTGACTATCCCTAATTAGTCCATGCTTCTCCAATTGCATGTAATTCCTATCTTTCATTATTACCTCCAACAACTCCACCATCAATGTTAGGCTCACAGATATATAATTCTCAGACTTCTCCTTACAGCCTTTCTTGAATAAAGGCACAAAGTTACCCTCCTTTCAGTCCTCTGGGACCTCACCCGTGGTTATAGATGCCTAGATTGATGACAAGTGGTCAAACCAGTTTCATTCTTTTGATCTCTTATTTTCAGTGATTTGATAAGCTGAGTGGTATAGTAGAGGGCAACCTAAAGTCAAAGAAATTGCTGAAGCACATATAGGAATAAAAGGCATTTGTGAACTTTTTTTTAAGCTAGGGACACTTTAATTTCTGCCCTAACTTCCCACAATGCCCTAGGATACACTTAATCAGGTCCTAGAAATGATTATTTCTAAACACCTTTATGTTTTCTAAGACATCCCGCACCTCTGTAATGTGAACTGTTTTTAAATAATCAATATTTATTTCCCAAGATCTCTGGTCTCTATTTCTTTCTCTATAGTAAAATGCAAAATATTCATTTAGTATTTCTCATCACCTGAAGTTCAACATTTAGACAACCTTCTTGATCTAGAATCCATCATTAAGGATGAGGTATCTAAATTCTTGGAAGAGCAGAGTCTGATTAGAACAAGTCAACATGGATTTAGTAAAGGGAGGTCATGCCTGACAAACCTGTTGGAATTTTTTGAAGAGGTAACAAGTAGGTTAGACCAGGGAAACCCAGTGGATGTGGTCTATCTAGACTTTCAAAAGGCCTTTGATAAGGTGCCACATGGGAGGCTGCTGAGCAAGGTGAGGGCCCATGGTGTTCGAGGTGAGCTGCTGGGATGAATTGAGGATTGGCTGTCTAACAGAAGGCAGAGAGTCGGGATAAAAGGTACTTTTCCAGAATGGCAGCCGGTGACGAGCGGTGTCCCGCAGGGTCCGGTGCTGGGGCCACAGCTGTTCGCATTATATATTAACGATTTGGATGAGGGAACCGGGGGCATTCTAGCGAAGTTTGCCGATGATACGAAGTTAGGTGGACAGGCAGGTAGTACTGAGGAAGTGGGGAGGCTACAGAAGGATCTAGACAGGTTGGGAGAGTGGCCCAGGAAATGGCTGATGGAATTTAACGTGAGCAAATGCGAGGTCTTGCACTTTGGAAAAAAGAATA
>NC_057722.1:54742918-54792272 GCF_004010195.1 Chiloscyllium plagiosum | reverse complement strand
TTCTACAACTCAATGAAGTCCAGTTGAAGGCCGAGATTGATAGATTCTTGTTGTCTAGAGGAATTAAGGGCTACAGGGAGAACGCTGGTAAGTGGAGCTGAAATGCGCATCAGCCATGATTGAATGGCGGAGTGGACTCGATGGGCCGAATGGCCTTACTTCCACTCCTATGTCTTATGGTCTTATGGTCTTATGGGTTCTATTCTCTCTGTAGTTGCTGTTTTGCTCTTAATGTACTTGTAGAATCTCTTTGGATTATCCTTAACCCGATCTGTCAAGGCCATCTCATATCCCCTCTTTGCCCTCTTGATTTCCCTCTTAAGAATGCCCCAACAGTCTTTATAGTCTTCAGGAGATCATTTGATCCTAGTTGTCTATATCTAATATATAATTCCTTCTTATTCTTGACCAAAACTTCAATATGTTTATTCATCCCTTGTTCTGTATTTTGATCAGCCTTACCATAAACTCTAACAGGAACATAATGCCTCCGAACTCTCGTTATCACATTTTTGGAAGCCTCCCAATTGTCATTCTCCCCTTTACCTACGATCAACTTTTGAAAATTCTTCTTTCATACCATTAAAATTTGCCTTACTTCAATTAAGAATATCAACTTTATCCTCCAAAATTAATGAAAAATACAGCTCCAAGCTTAATATTTCATTTGATTTGGTACTCATCTTTATTTTTGATGGTTTATCTGTAAAGCACATTGGTATTAATGTTACTGTTCACAATCATCATATCATATTGGCATCAAGGTAGTGGCAGTAGGAAGAACTAGACTGAAAAAGACTATTGAGTGCCTCTCCAATCTTATATGCAGGCATGTATACATTGAAACCCTTTCAATGAATTGGAATTGAGAAAAGTTAAACCAGAAGGAGGTGGAGGCGCCAGGAGTATGAGGGCGTTTTCCTCAGGAAATGTGTTAACAACTTCTTAAATAAAGCAGAAAGATTTCCCATGATCTACATTTCTAATGTCATTATAAAAGGTTCTGAAATTGGTACATTTTATTCTTACAAAGTTAAATTTTCACCACTTTGTTTTCGATGTTATTTAGATATGAGAAGAAACACTACCCTGGTACTATCAAGATAAAAGGATACTTGCTGCTGTTTCTAAAAACTCATTATTTCTAAGACATTCATACACTTGAATAGTAAAAACAACCTCAGCAAAACTAAATTTTTTTGTGCAAAAATACTTTTGCATGTCTCTCTCTACCAAAGTGGCACGGTGAAACAGTGGTTAGCACTGCTACCTCACAGTGCCAGAGACCCATGTTCAATTCCCACCTCAGGCAACTGTCTGTGTGGCATTTGCACATTCTGCGTGGGTTTCCTCCCACAGTCCAAAAATGTGCAGGTTAGGTGAATTAGCTGTGCTAAATTGCCCGTAGTGTTAGGTGAAGGGGTAAATGTAGGGGGCTGGGTTGCTCTTCGGAGGGTCGGTGTTGGGCTGGGGGGCCTGTTTCCACACTGTGGGTAATCTAATCAAATAATATTATATACCATTAACAACTTGTGATCAGCTGCCGCATTTGAGTTTTATTACACACTCACTGATAATAGGCTAACCTTGAGTTACGCATCAGGAGGAAAATCCCTTCAGTGCCATTTCATTAGATGATATCATTCCATGGGCCACAAGGCAAAGCATTTCTATAATGAAGAAATATTTTTGTTGAATGGAAAACTGAACACTAACTTTCCATTCTCGCATCAGCTATTCTTGGAATGAAACTAATAGGCCTTTCAAAAAAGGTTTAGAGCTAAACATTTTTTGCTGAAAGAGAAAAGTCTGCAACACAAACGTACTCGACAACAATTAAAAATATACGTGTATGTCTGTGTATATGTGTGTGCTTGCATGTGTGTGTTTATATTTGTCATATCTTCACATGAATTATCTACATCGTGATTTTAGCGAGAGCAATCTCGAAAGAATTTCTCAGAGTGAAAAATTATTTCTCCACTGCACCTATATTCTGAGATAGTTAAAGGACTTTATAAGAAATGGCAGCAACATTTATCGACCACATTGTGGCTTATTATTTTCCATTAATTTTATGATAGTTTCTGTTTATGAGCAGTAATTGTTATTGACCTATTTCAGGACTGGATTTGCTTAGAAAATTCCAAATGCATTGTTTTTAATCCTGGAACATCTGAACCAATGTACACAGGTATAAAATGATCCGTGGAGGTTTTCAGCAGTGTCATGTTTTCTGAATGTTTAATTTGAAGTTTGTTTGATAATGCACTGTGAT
Source organism: Chiloscyllium plagiosum (assembly GCF_004010195.1). NCBI lineage: Eukaryota > Metazoa > Chordata > Chondrichthyes > Orectolobiformes > Hemiscylliidae > Chiloscyllium > Chiloscyllium plagiosum. Next base: position 54,789,994 of record NC_057722.1, on the reverse strand, counting down.
ATCAGCCCACACAGGGAAAAGAACAGGAATTGTAATTAGAAATAGAAATCTTAACCAATTTTTTTCCTTCCTGATGGAAATACACTGAGCTAAATTGTGATGGTTACTCTAAATGTTATATTCAGTTTTAATCAACATTTGTGTCAAAGTACCGAATACTTCAAAAGGGCTTTTTTGTGAGATGTGAATATTTCCATTCAATAAGCAGAATTCAATATTCTGGAACATTTTTACCTAATTTAGTTCTTGGGTTCAACTTTAGTCATGGGTTAATTTCAACTCTGTATTCCTATAATTAACACTTGAAATACATGCAGCTAATTTGAATTACCGAATTTTAAAAGAGCTTTTAAAAGAGCTATCTCCAGCTATAATTATGAAACAAGCAAGTGTTCGAAACCTCTTGTTTCAATTAACCTTTGCGGCTCAATGGAGGAATTTGCTCAGCAAGCCACAGTCAAACTCCAAGCTGATCGAGTTTAATGCAGACCAGTTAGACTAGCATGAATTGTGCACAAAATATTAACATCTATAACTTGAAATAAAATTAGTGAGCATTTCAAACACAAAAACTAATGAAAGCCAGAAGAAAGTTGTTAAAAGAAAGTTGCATTTTGATATAATTTTGTTATAAAAAAGGGAGATTATCTGTGGTCAGATAAAGACAGTGCAATAGATAGAAGCATATGATTTTATTTTTCAAAATCTGAAGTAGCACAAGCAGTTGAACAAACTATGGGGTAAATGAAGATTATTTGGATTCCACAGTTGATAGTAACATTGTCAAGAAATTCAGTCCTGCTTTCTCTTTTTTCTTGGTGTAAGTAAATAATTTGGAATTGGGTATGGAGAATACAATTTCAAAATTTGCTGATAAATTGGGGATTTCACGATCAGTGAGGAGGAGTATCATTAAAGATCTTTGACAGGCAGGTGGATTAAAATAACTCATACATGGTTCAAAAAGGAAGTGAAAGGTGTAATGTTAATGTGTTTTTTTCTGCACTCACTCAGCATTCACAACATGTTAGCCGTGGTGCCATGAGTATCACAGGAACAATCCTCATGCATTGTCCCTTTGTTTTTGCTAAGGCTGAATAAACTGCAATTGGCATCTTGATGAGTACAATGCTTCTCAATACATTTGCATTGTCAGTTGTTTGCTCTGTGCAATATTCATAATTGATGTAGGCTTGATCTTTCACAGCAATGCTGCAAAATCACAAAAATATTACTAAAATATCGCCGCATCATTCCTGTGGTTACTGTTATTGTACAGTTATATGACTTCCATTATTGTGTGAACTTGACCACATTAACCAGTTTTTTTTTTGCAGAAAGAACAGGAATTCCACCTACACTTAAACTCACAGAAAATTTAAATACATTGTAGGAGCCACAGAGGCTGCATGGTTTTGAAATTATGTGCACATTCACTGATATTATTTTTCCATTTCTCATTCACAGAATGTGCACCTCCCTGTCATGGCCAACATTTGGTTCCCATCCCTAATTGCCTTTCAACTGAGTGGCTTGCAAGGCCATTTCAGAGAAGGGGTAAGAGTTAACCATATTGCTGTGGATTTGGAGTTGTATAAGCCAGGCCAGGTAGACTTCCTTCTCTGAAAGACATTAGTGAACCATATCTTTCTTACCAGCATCTCATTTTTAACACAGTGGCTGCTATGGGGATTGCTTCTGCCTCAGCTTCAGTGTGAGCAGACTGAGCTGGTGTTGTTAGTGAGTCAGCTTGATGGGCTCCTACCAATGATGTCCTACTTACTATCTTTTTATGGTTTTCTAGACCCTCAAAAGAAGTTTCAGATAATCAGATTGTAAAGTCTTCTATTTGCATTGTCACCTCAGCCTCCAGTGACTCAGCGTCTCTGGTCATGTCTCTAGTTACAGACAACATAAATGATTTGGATGTGAGCATAAGAGGTCTAGTTAGTAAGTTTGCAGATGACACCAAAATTGGAGGTGTAGTGGACAGCGAAGAAGGTTATCTCAGATTACAACGGGATCATGATCAGATGGGCCAATGGGGTGAGAAGTGGCAGATGGAGTTTAATTTAGATAAATGTGAGGTACTGCATTTTGGGAAAGCAAATCTTAGCAGGACTTATACACTTAATGGTAATGTCCACGGGAGTGTTGCTGAACAAAGAGACCTTGGAGTGCAGGTTCATAGCCGCTTGAAAGTGGAGTTGCAGGTAGATAGCATAGTGAAGGCAGCGTTTGGTATGCTTTCCTTTATTGGTCAGAGTATTGAGTACAGAAGTTGGGAGGTCATGTTGCGGCTGTACAGGACATTGGTTAGGCCACTGTTGGAATATTGCATGTAATTCTGGTCTCCTTCCTATCGGAAGATGTGGTGAAACTTGAAAGGGTTCAGAAAAGATTTACAAGGATGTTGCCAGAGTTGGAGGATTTGAGTTATAGGGAGAGGTTGAATAGGCTGGGGTTGTTTTCCCTGGAGCATTGGAGGCTGAGGGGAGACCTTATAGAGGTTTACAAAATCATGAGGGGCATGGATAGGATAAATAGACAAAGTCATTTCCCTGGTGTGGGGGAGTCCAGAACTAGAGGGTATAGTTTAGGGTGAGAGGGGTAAGATGTAATGTAGACCTAAGGGGCAACTTTTTCACACAGAGGGTGGTACGCATGTGGAATGAGCTGCCAGAAGAAGTGGTGGAGGCTGGTACAGTTGCAACATTTAAAAGGCATCTGGAGGGTATATGAATAGGAAGGGTTTGGAGGAATATGGGCCAGGTGCTGGCAGGTTGGACTAGATTGGGTTGGGATATCTGGTTGGCATGGATGAGTTAGACCGAAGGGTCTGTTTCCGTGCTGTACATCTCTATGACGCTATAACATGACCACACAGTCAGAGAAAACACCATATACTTTTTCCTGTAGATGTTCTATCTCCCTGAATTCAGTGGGCCTCACAGACACAACTGGGAAAGCTATTACATTCGATCCCACCTCATCATTGCTGAGGAACAGGTCAACCATGTCTACAAGCAGGGTCGGGATGACTGCTCCTGACAAAAGGTCACATTCCAGTTGCACCTATTAAGAGGGGATGGACATGTACTTTTGTCTGCACTTTGGCACTTATTGCACTCTCTCTGACATGGGAGTCATGCCTATGTCCCAGCAGTCGAGTTTGTCTAGCCAAGGGAACCCTCAGTATTGGCAGGTGCAGTCAGAGCCATAGTCTGGTCTGTTAGACTCTCAGATTGTTTTCCATTCTTATAGCAACCACAGTCAAAACGTGTGCTGCTGGAAAAGCACAGGCTGACAGGCAGCCTCTGAAGAGCAGGAGAGTCGACATTTCGAGCATAAGCTGTTGCTCAGGAATGTGATATAGAGTCTTCTGTTTGCATTGCTACCTCAGCATCCAGTGACTCAGCTTCTCTGGTCATGTAGGAAAAAGTGAGGACTGCAAGATGCTGGAGATTAGAGTCGAGAGTGTGGTGCTGGAAAAGCACAGCAGGTCAGGCAGCATCCAAGGAGCAGGAGAGTCGACATTTCAGGCAAAAGCCCTTCATCAAGAATGAGGCCTGGTCATGTCTCTGTGTAGACAACATGACCACACAGTCAAAGAAAATGTCAGGCACGTTTTCTTGTAGATGTTCAATATCCCTAAACTCAGTGGGTTTCTCAGAGACGCATTTCTGATGAAGAGCTTAAGCTCGAAATGTCGACTCTCCTGTTCCTCGGATGCTGACTGATTGGCTGTGCTTTTCCAGCACCACAATTTTTAACTCTGATCTCCAGCATCTGCAGACCTTACATTCTCCCTTGTAGCAATCACAGTTGGCTTGGATATGCCCTAATTTACAACAGTTAAAACAGACAGGCTTGACTTCACCTTTCATCTCAGGCTCACCTTTCCTCTCCAGAGGAAGGCTCCAGCATTTCCCTCGCACCCTTTGGTGCTCACCTATCCCTCCCACACCTATCCTTTACAATTGTTTGAGGGAGACTAGAAGAAGGTTTCTTTTGTAACAGAGCTTTATGGATCAGCTCATTATCATCAGCCATTGTGGCCATCTGCCCATTCCTCAAGGTGTGTTAGTATGTGAAAGGAATGGAGTCTTTGAACTCCTAAAGACGTATTATTTCACAAAGGTTTTGCAAAGTGGCTTCTGTCTTAGGTGTCCACACTCACTGACCAAAACAAGGGGGCGTCTGGTGGCTCAGTGGTTAGCACTGAAGCCTCACAGTGCCAGGGACCTGGGTTTGATTTCATCTTTGGATGACTGTCTTTGTGATGTTCACGTTCTCCCCAGGTGCTCCAGGTTCCTCCTGCAGTCCAAAGATGTGCAGGTTAGGCTGTGGGAAATTACCCATAATGTGCAGGCTAGGTGGATTAGTTATGGAAAATGCAGGGTTACAGAGATAGGATTAGTCTGTGTGGGATGTTCCTTAAAGAGTCAGTGTGGGCTGAATGGCCTGCTTCTACACTGTAGGGACTCAATAATTCGATAAAGTTTTTCATTACTGTTTCAGATAGGATACCCCAAACCGTTAAATTCCAGTGAGGAGTTAACAGGCTCCCCTTATTTATTTGCACACCTCTCAGTTGGTTGGAGCAATATTTATAAAATTGAATTGAATTGAATTTATTCTCATGTGTACCGAGGCACAGTGAAAAGCTTTGTCTTTTGAGCATTACAGGCAGATCACAGAGTTAAGTAGCATGGATAAGTAAATAATAGGTAAACAATGGCAAAAACAAAAACACAGGTACACGCGAATGTTAAGAGTTAGTGAATCCAATCATGAAGGGCATGGGTAGGGTAAATAGACAAGGTATTTTCCTTGGGGTGGGGGAGTCCAGGACTAGAGGGCATAGGTTTAGGCTGAGAGGGGAAAGATTTAAAACAGACCGAAGAGGCAACCTTTTCACACAAAGGGTGGTGCGTGTATGGGATGAGCTGCCAGAGGAAGTGGTGGAGGCTGATACAATTACAACGTTTAAAAGGCCTCTGGATGGGTAAATGAATAGGAAGGGTTTAGAGGGATATGGGCCAAGTGCTGACAAATGGAACTAGATTAGGTTAGGATAGTTGGACCAAAGGGTCTGTTTCCGTGCTGTATAGCTCTATGACTCTATGACTCTAAGGTAATTTTAAGAAGATCTCTTCCCTTGTGATTATCTGTTTTCCAGAGCCAAATGAACTTATGTGTTAAAAGGAGTCAGTTTAACCAGGCTTTCTTCATTTAACAGAAAGAGTGAGTTTATTGATTACTAAACTTAGAAGGATTAGTAACATAACACACAGATAAGTAGCAAGAGGTGAGTTCAAAAAGATAAAAATGTAAAAATCATCCTATGTATATGGATCAGTTTCTGAATTGTTCGACATAGTTGATGTTGGAGTCGTTGTTGGGGAATTACCTGATGCATCAATGTTGATAGGTGAGCAGTTGGTTTCTCAATCCTTAATTTTGCAAAGAGGAAGTGGTGGATGCGAGTACAGTTATGATGTTTAAAAGACATTTAAATAGGTGCACAGATAAGAGGTGTTTGGAGGGGTATGGGCCAAGCACAGGCAGGTGGGACTAGTTCAGCTTGGGTTTACAGTCGGTATGCACTGGTTGGACTGAAGGGTCTCTTTCTGTGCTGTACGACTCTATGATTCTATGAGTTTTGATACCTTGTGATTGAATTCCAGCATTCAGCATGAGAGACAGTTCTCAGTTGCTCTAATCCCTTTTTAACTGGTTAGCAGTACTCCATCGATTTCAAGAGGGTCTCTTCCTGATATCCAGGGATGACTACAGAAGAGTTCTTCAACTGTGACCTTCACAGCACTCTAACACTCAAACCCAGCCTGATACACATAGAAGCATTCACTCCCAGTAGTCCACCTCAGTCGAATTGAAACTGCTCCTTTCAATTTTTAAAAGGATTTTTAACCTCTGTCCTTGCTTGTCATCAAGGCTTAAGACAGGCATTTCTGCAAAAGATAACAAGAGAGAAGTCATAGTCAGCCTCTTCATGATCTCTTCTTGTTAAATCTGTTCCTTTGCCAGACAGTCACTGAAGTTAAATGCACAGTTTTGCTTCAACAGCACTTCTTTTAAAAACAATAGATTCTGGAATTGAAGGTTAAAAAGCCTCGATAAATACTTTGTGATTCTGATTAATTATCATAACCATATGTTAAATGCTTCCGTAGTCGCCCCATGATTAATAAACCTTTGGTGATGGGCTCTTCAATAATACTATGAAGGGAATTTATTATTTATGTTGATGAAAAAATAATTTGCATTTTATGGCAAGAATAAGGTTTCATGTAGACCAATGTGCACTTACAGGCAAAAGTTAAACAGGAAATGCTGTAAATATACTTGAGACAAATAAGTGTACTTTAGAGAGAGAGAATGCAATCAGATTTTCACTGCACAATCTGAGCCAGACTGAGGGAGGCACCCTGAGAAAATGATAGTGACATTATGGCTGTTTCCAACAGCACAGCTTTTTCTGAGAGTGGAGAGTGAGGCCTTCTAAACACAGCAGCACTCCTAAACATGCCACTTCAAGTTGTTAAGGACCTGTAAAAGGCCCGTCTTGACAACATTTTGGAATTCTGCTGAACGATACCAACATCGAGCAATTGTCAGAATCATACTAGCTGCAGGCAGGAGACAACTTGGTTGGGACACATCAGGAGGTGAGAGAAGTTTAAAAAAAGGTATGTTATAAGGCTTTTCATGAATTAATCCATTGCAAATTCAGGGAGGAACCAGCATTGAGAACTCGACCAGTTCAGGTAACATCACTTTCTTGAGAACTGTGAGCATAGTTCCTTAGACACTTGAGCACAGACTTGGAAGACACAGGGTCAGTACTTGGACCAGCGGGTTGGTGTTCTGCAATACATTCCTACATGTGTCTCAGACATTATGGAGATCTGTGTTGTATAGCGACATTTTATGAGACATTACTCATGATGAAGGTTGCTGTCAGCATCCTTTTGAAGTGGAGGAAATTATGTGGGAGAAGAAATTATTTCCTCTAAGAAGAGGATCTTAGAGTAAACAAAATATAGCTTATTGCACGCTAACGATTAGTTCAGGTTACATTAATATGATAGACTGTATGATGCAGACATTGAGGAGGAACATCTGTTAGGCCTGACACCTTTGAGATTCTAAGTTAGAATCATAGAACCTCTACAGTGTGGAAGCAGGCTATTCAGCCCATTGAGTCCACACCAACCCTCCAAAGAACATTCCACCCAAGCACACCCTATCCCAGTAACGTGCATTTTCAATGGCCAATCCACCTGACCTGCACATCTTCGGAAGGAAGCCCGCACAGTGACAGGGAGTATGTAAAAACTCCACACGGATAGTCACCTAAAGGTGGTATTGAACCCGGGTCCCTGGTTCTATGAGACAATAGTGCTAACCACTGAGCCACTGTGCCACCCATGAAAATTCTATGTTCTATGAAAATTCCATATTATGTAAAGCACTCCTCATATTAACCCTTCCAGACTTGAAATAATTTCACAGAGGCCGGTATCCTATCACCAAGTCAGCCTTTACGTACATGTGCATAGTTCTTCTCACTGATTCAGTTTCCTTAGAGCCAGCTCAGAGAGTGAATTTGAACCTCTGATACTCCTGTTTATATCTGTCAGTGAGGGCTCTTTGATTGGACCAGAATATCAGCCCCAATCAGGGAACTCATATTCAATGAGCTTCCCCTGGCTGACTTCTTTACAATCATTAGAAGAGCCTATACCACTGTCTGCTGCGCTTTCTAAAACCTGGTCCTCCAGAGACCTGTGGTTATTAAGGGTGTTGGATGAGGCCCTTGAGGTGCATGATTTATTGAGGAAGAAACAGGAGTAGGAAGCAAAAGAGTGAGAATTGGAGGCAGTGGAAGATGACACTGAAGAATGATGTATTGCTGCTGTTGATCAAATGGCCTCTTCATGCCACTGTCGAGGAAGAAGACTTCCCTCCTATCCCTCTCTCCCTCTCCCTGTCTCTCGTAAATATCAGGTATCGAATTCCTTTGTGACATATCGCTTGGTACAAACTCTCCTTCAGGACAACCAGCAGTCTCATTGACAGTGACCTTGGATAACTAAAACCTGAGTTTAGTGCCCACACTAGCTTTATTTGGACAGGAAACCATTCTCCATTTCAACTAGAGCTCACCCCCGTGACTATTAAAACTTCAAACAGCTTCCACCAGAAACAAATCTCAAGTACAAAAGTGGGCCTGGCTCCTCTGTGGCAAACATTCTTTCTGAATGATGTTTGGATTTCTAACCTTTTATCAGAACTGGAGTTTGAAAGAAATAGAGCAATTTAAGATGTTTGGAGAAAATTGAGAAAAAAGCAGAGGATGAGAACAGGGAAGGATTTTATTTGAACTATCTGTGTTGGCAATGGCTACAGCATTTCAGAAACTGATAATCAATTTATGAGATTTCAGAGATTCACTTCCAGATTTCCTAATCCAGAAAATGTGAAAATTCATTAACGCATTGATTGAAGATTCGGCATGGACAGGTTGGACCGAAGGGTTTGTTTCCATGCCATACATCTCTATGACTCTAAAACTGTGCAGATTTGAATCCTTTGATTTTTGAACCTGCCAATATAGACTCAGTCATTTGTCTTCAGTATGACAAGCGAGAACATCTTTGGAGTATTGAGGAGCAGAGCATGGATGACACCATCTAAAGGTTTTCCCACCATTTTTTGGAGAGGTGGTCCAAAGAGGTAGTAACTGGGAGCTGGCACCATTTTTGTACTTGAGAATTGCTTCTGGCAGAAGCCTCCCAACAACAAAACCTTTAATCCGTTTTTTCTCCAAGGATAGAATGATGTGAAACAAGGTTTGAAAAGACATTCACTATGCGGTATTAAGCTTTAGTAACTAAATAAGCTTTAGTAACTAAATTTAATTACACAGAATTAAAATGCCTGATATCTGAAAGTACTTTCTCCCCATAATAACCTTTAGTTTTGTTCATGACCATTATTTCAGGAACTCAACAATTATTTGTCAGTACAAACCATTCCCCTATGATACTCTAAAACTAAAGCTGAATGTGATGTAAGGAAACATATTGTAAAGGGGCTCACATGACTTCAGTAAAGAGGCCATGGAATCATTACAACACGAAAGATGCAATTCATGTCATCAACTCCATACCAGCTCACCATACAGCAATGTCGCCAATTCCCCACTTTACTGCCACAGCCCTGCAAATGTATTTCCCTCAAGCATCCAACCAATTTCCATTTAACGTCTCTATTTCAACCATCATTGTAGGCTGCAAGATCCAGGTCATTAGCATTTACTGAGGAAAATTTTCCTTTAATGTGCCTGCATCTTCTGGCAAAAACTTTAAATCTGTGCACCCAGTCCTTCTACTGTCAGCTATTGGAACAGTTTTATTGTATGTACTTTATCTAAACTTGTCATCATCTTGTACATCTCAACAAAATCTTCCCTCAATCTCTTTTCCAACTAGGAGAATCCCAGCTTCACTCACCTCACTTGCAGCTAAAATCTCTCTCATTGAAACAATTCTGATAAATCTCTGATATATCTTCTCAAGGCCTTTAAAACTTTTGTAGACTTTGGTGACTAGAATTGGATGCATCATGTATACCCAAAGGGCAGTTGAGTGTCAATAACATTACTGTGAATTTGGATTCACCTATAGGCCAGACCGGGTAAGGATGGCAGATTTCCCTTCCTAAAGGATGTTAATGAACCAGATAGACTTGCATCTAAACAGTTAATATGCATGAGTCAAAATCCCATCAGATTTTCCTCAAGTGTGGGGATTCCCCAAATCAATCAAACTATTTCATTATTACTGATTTGTTTTTTCCTCTTCTTGCTATTGTGTACAATCATTTCATTTTATTCATAGGTTCTACACATATATAAATACATTCATATATTTCTAGAAATGAGGCTTAATCAAGAAATGTTGATTAAATGTTTTTCTATGTCCATTAGTTGCTGTGAATGAGAACCACCTTTGATCGGAAGTCTGAATGGGATCTACTTCATTTAATTGAAATACATAAAAGTTTGCTGCTCTATGCTAGTGGTGTGACTTTATTTTTGCCCCCAAATGATATGGAAAGTTGAAGCTGGATTTCCAAATCTACACCCATGTCCTTTGAGTGGAAGTTCCAGTTTTGATGCTGATTCTAGTGGTGACAGCATGCTATCATATGTAACTCATGCATTGTTCAAACCCTAAGATGAAAACAACCTTAAAATAGTTCAAGACCTATTTTCATTTCTATATTGAGTACCCATCAAAATACAGGAAGAATATTCAAAACAAATGCACTGTCTTGTTTAAGAGTGGTGGCGGAAATGTCCTGTGCTAACTTTGCTGAAAATTACTGTGGCTATACATGGTAAGATCAAAATACCATTCATCTTTCTGAACATTTCCTTCAGTAATTGCCCATCAAGATCATTGTGGTGGTACGTTTTACTAGCTCTATAGTGGAGAGGCTGTGGCACAGCGATAATATCACTGGGCTAGTAATCCAAAGGCCCAAAGTCATGTTTATAGAGAGAGTCCCTGCAATGTGGAAACAGGCCCTTCAGCCCAATACGTCCACACTGACCCTCCAAAGAGTAATCCACACAGACCCATTCCCCTACCCTATATTTACACCAACTAATGCACCTAACATCCCTGAACACTATGGGCAATTTAGTGTGGCCAATTCACCTAACCTGCACATTTGTTTGGCGCACCCAGAGAAAACCCATGCAGACACAGGGCGAATGTGCAAACACTACACAGATAGTCACCTGAGGCCAGAATTGAACCCAGGTCCATGGCGCTGTGAGGCAGCAGTGCTAACCACTGAGTCACCATGCCACCCCATGTTCTGAGGCCATGGGTTTGAATCATACCATGAAAACTAGTCAAGTGGCAGCCAAATGACTTATTGTCACAAAAATGCACCTGGTTCAATAAGGTCCTTCAGGAAACCAAATCTGTCATGTCTGGCCGACATGTGACTCCAGATTCATAGTAGCATGGTTGACTCTTAACTGCCTGCTGGGCATCAGAGATGGGCAATAAATACTGGCCTTGCCAGTGATGTCCACTTGATGGGATTTGGTGGAAAATTGCTTTCGCCATTCACTGCCAGATCTGGCTGGACAACTTAAAACATGATATGGTCCTGTTCCGCTCCCAGTTGCCACATTAGTCAATACTGGTAACAGTTCTATTTCTTCAGGTGTTGCTCCTCTCTCCTTTAAATCTGCTGTCCTCACACACTTTCCAAAAATATAGCTCTTGACTCCATAATCCTTGCAACTACCATCCTATCACCAATCTTCCTTTCCTTTCTGAGATCCTGAAGTTGCTGTTGTCTCCCAAATTGGAATCTATCTTTCCTGCAACTCCATGCAGCAATTCCTCAGCTCAGTTTTACACCCTGCCACAATATCAAAGCATCTCTTGTCAAAGTGAAAAATAACATACTAAGTGACTTTGGTAATGATAAGCTTTTTTTCCTTGTCCTGTTCAATCTGCCAACAACCTTAGACATAGCTGGCCTCATCATCCTACTGCAACATTTCCCCAGAGGAGTGTGACTGCACTTATCTGGTTCCATTCTTTTTTACCTATTTTTCTATTTACTCATGGGACAAGAGTATTTCTGGCTTTTTTTTTCATTCATTCACAGGATGAGGGTGTAGCTGGCTAGGGCAGCATTTATTGACCATCCCTAATTTCCCAAAGGGCAGTTAAGAGCTAACTACATTGCTGTGGGTTTGGAGTCACATGTAGACCAGGCCTGGTAAGAATGGCAGTCTCCTTCCATTATGGACTGGGCCAAACACGCTCAAAATATATTAAGAAGATAGTCTAGACCCGAACTTTTTCTTATTTTATGTGTAAGTGTGAGACATTGCAATCCACATGCAATTCAGTTGGTCAAATTACTTGATTTTATTTTTATACTGCAACTAAATGCACACAAAATAAAAACAAAAGAATTGGCTTAACTGTAACTCTATCAAAATGCTTAACAAAATAATATATACTTATAAACTACTACCATTTAACTTCTAATATAGTAACATTCCATAAACACACCCTTGACAAAGGCAAATTCAGTAAAATACATTGTCACACATGTCATTCTAGCAGCAGGAAGGGCACCTCAGCTTTTAGCTGTAACAAAAACAGGAATAAGAGCTTCCACATCCAACATCAAAACCCCGGCAACTACAGAAAGCTAAATCTAAAACTCCTGGTACTGTGGGAGCTTGATCTCACCCATTCACTATGCAATCTTTGGTGAAAATCCCCACTTCTGACCTTACGATGGAAAGAAAGTAATTGATGAAGCAGCTGGAGATGGTTGGCCCAGGACACCAACTTGACGAACTCCTGCAGAGATGTGATGGGAGCTGAGATGACTGGCCTCTAACAACCACAACCATCTTCCTATGTGCTGGGTATGACTCCAACCAGAGGAGAATTTGTCCCCTGATTCTTATTGATTCCACCTTTACTAGGGGTCTTTGGTGCTATACTCAGTCAAATACGATATCAAGGGCTGTTCTTCTTGCTTCACCTCAACTAATCTATCTAATAACCAACGCCTGAAATGCATTCATTCCTTAGGCAATTAGAAATGGACAAAACATCCTGGTGTTGTCAGCTGCTCATACCTCAGCAACACATAACATGCAAAGAAATACACTGGAGAACAGAGTGACAGTGTAATGCATATTCATTTCATAGCTGAGTTTGAATCCTTACTCCTCTCAACTCTCCTCTCACGCCAGTTTTAAACATCAGGAGCAAAGAAGTTTGAGGTTATGCAAGGTTGGTTTGAAATGGATTTGATATAAACTTGTGTTTTATTTGGTGCTTACTGGCAGACTCGTGCTCTCACTCAACAATGACATAAGAATGCCTGATATGAACAGAACAACTCACCATCAAGATAAGATTTTAACTGATACCCATTTACTCGGAATTAAATTCAGACCCATTATTAACTGTAGATGCTGCTTGATCTTCTGAATATTTCCAGTATTTTCTGTACCATCTCAAACTCCCAGCTTCCACAACAGTTTGCTTTTTACAGGAATGTTCTTCTCAGTTCATGCACTGGCAAATCAGAGGAATGAGAGTTTTGATCCATGTGTAGCTGTTCCACTCCTAATTTCAAAGGGCACTGCACAGACACTTGGAAGCTTGACAAAATCAGTAAAATGTTCAGAAAAAATTGCATGCCACAGAAGATCATTAAGTAGCACAACATTAACAACTCCCTTGCTAATAACTAAATAATAAGACTTGGTACAAAATAATAAAATGAAATTTTAATATTAAATGTTTACCCTACTCCCTCCCACAAGAGCTTTCAATCCCACGTGCTAGTACTGTACAGAGCATATGAGATGGTGAATAATTTTCCTACCTAACAGTTACTGTTATTACTGCTGTGAACAAACTTTGCTGTGGGCGTTATTCTGTGAACCCGCTATTTCAATTGTATTTATTTTCCTGTAGACCCATGCTGTTTTGTTATAATAGCTATGACAACTCACCACAGAATTTTGGTTCAACACTGATTGCAGCGTAACCCTAAAATAAACAGCACATAATTCCCATGCTAATCATCCAGAATATTTGTGCTGAATCTCACATGACAGCACAATTGGTAAGAACGATTTGATCAGAAGAATCTTTCTGTGGGCGAAATTATTCCTATGAATAAATACAAGCTATAAATGTTTCCATCTCCGTTTTGTGCGCTTGGTTTTCATTTCTGTTTTGACCCCTCATCGTTACTGAAAATGCACGGAATGAATTCTGCTTTCACCTATAAAAGTCTAGAAAAGCACATGCTGTAAATGTATTAAGAGTCTTGCAACAACATTACCTTTCAGCCGTACACAGAGAAACAATGTAAATTCGCTTCACCGATTAATGCATAAACGAAGTAAAGAGTTTATTTTTATCCTCTGCACACTTCATTTAAACTGAAATCAACTTCTGTGTCGATGACTTTATTTTTAACTGATTGTATGTAAATTCATCTTTTGCAATCCTCATCCTGTTACTAAAAGCCCAATATGAATCAAAGTATATGGAATAGTACCTAAAATAGGTGGGATTAGAGAAGACCATTGCAGTACTCAACATGTTCAACGTTATATCAGATCAGCTTTTCTTTGCATTCATTGGACATGGTTAAAATGTTTGTCCTAGAACATGCTGACACCAGGTTAAACTTTTAATTTACTACCCAGACATACAGTGAAGAAGCTTGACCACCTATCATAAAAAATGCCGAAATTTGATATTGAGTAAGAAACTAGAAAATGTAGCTCAATAGCCCAGAACCAGGCTGAACCCACTATGGGTTGCCTTCAATAATTTGCTCTGCCTGTTTGCCAGCCTGCACTATGACATATGTTACACATCTGTAATCAGAGATTATGATTCAGCAATTTATTGTCCACCAGAGAGTTGGGATAAGGGGAATATTTTCAAGATGGCAATTTGTAATCAGTGGTGTGCTGTAGGGATCATGGCAAGGTCCACAATTATTTGCAATATATTACTTATTTGGATGAGGAAAGTATGTGCTCTAGCCAAGTGTTGCAAAGGACACCAAAATAGGTGTGAACGTAAGTGATGAGGCTGCCAAAAAGGACCTATAGTGGGAAATAGATTGGTTAAGTGAGTGGTCATCCATGAGGCTCTGCAGGAGATCGGCAGAATTGTATTCAGCCACAATCTGTCACCTCACAACCTGGCATATCCTCCACTCTACCATTACCTAGGAGAGCAATCCTGGTTCAAGAAAGAATGCAGTCAGAATGCTATAAACAGCACTGGGTTTACCTAAAAGTGAGGTCTCACCCTGGTGAAGCTACTACACAGAGTTAGTTGTAAGCCAAACTACATAAGCAGCAAGTGATAGATAGAGCCAATAATTCCACAACCAATGAATCAAATCTAAGTTCTGCAGTTATCCAACAGCCAGTTGTGAATAGCATTGGACAATTAAATGACTAACTAGAGGAGGAGGCTCCACAAAAGGCTCTGTCATCAGTGATGGGAGAGCCCAGCACATCAGTGCAAAAGATAAGCCTCAGGCATTTTCAATAATTGTCAGCAATGAGTGCCAAGTGGATGAACCAGTTCAGTATGTTCTAGAAGTCCCCAGCCTCACAGATTCCAGGCCTCAGTCCAGTCTTGATCATCAATTAAATGATGGAAAGGATCCTGATCAAGGCTATCAAACAATAACCTGCTCACTGGTGCTCAGTTTGAGTTCCACCAGGGCAACTGAGCTCCTGACCTCACTACTGCCTTGACTGAAACGTGGGCAAAAAAAGTTGAACTCCACATATAAGTGACTACCCTTGACATCAAAGTTGCATTTGACCGAGTGTGGTAACATGGAGCACTAGCAAAACTGGACTTAACAGGAATCAGGAGGAAAACTCTTGCTAGTTGAAGTCATGTCTAACACATAAGAAAATGGTTGTGGTTGTTGGAGGTCGGTCATCTCAGCTCCAGGATATCGCCACAGGGATTCCTTAGGGTAGTATCCAAGACCCAAATATCTTCAGTTGTTTCATCAATGACCTTCTCTCCATCATAATGTCAGAAGTGGAGATATTCACCAATGATTGCACAATGTTCAGCACTGTTCACGGTTCCTCAGATATTGAAGCAGCCAATGTTCAAATGCAACAAGTTTTGGGCTAACTAGTGGCAAGAATCATTCATGCCATGTGCATGTCACCAATGGCTGTCTCCAGCAAGAGAGAATCTAACCATTGCTCTTTGACACTCAATGGTGTTACCATCATGAAAACCCTGTACTGACAGCATTCTGGGAGTTACCATTGATCACAAATTAGTCATTTATGGTCTAACTGTACTGTGGCTACAAAACCAGGTCACTGGTTAGGAATGCTGCAGCACTAACTCACCTCCTGACTCCCTAAAGCCTCTCCACCATCTACAAGGCACAAGTCGAGAGTGTAATGGAAAACTGCCCAATTTGCCTGGATGTGTAAATCTTCAATAACATTCAAGAAGTTTGACTCCATCTAGAACAAGGCAGCCTGCTTGGTTGGCATCACATCCACAAACATTCACTCCCTCCATAACCAAGGCACAATTGAAGCAGTGTGTACCATCTACAAGATACAGTGCAGGAATTCACCAAGCTTCTTAGACAGAACCTTCCAAACCCATAACCAGTACCATCTAGAAGGACAAGAAGAGTAGATACATGAGAACACTACTAACTGCAACTTACCCTCCAAGTTATTCACCATCCTGACTTAGAAATATATTGCCTTTCCTTCAGTATCATTCCTTCAGTATACTGGGAAACTCCCTCCCCAGTAGTATTGTTGGTGTACCTGTAACAAATGGATTACAGTTAGTCAGGAAAACAACTCCCCACCACTTTCTGAAGGACAAAGAGACAGGTAAGGCAAAGATTGATAAATTCTTGATATCGCAAGGAATTAAGGGCTATGGGGAGAGTGCAGGTAAGTGGAGTTGAAATGCCCATCAGCCATGATTAAACAGTGGAGTGGACTCGATGGATTGAATGGCCTTACGTCTACTCCTATGTCTTATGGTCTTATGGTAATAAGTGCTGGTCCAGCCAGCAACATCTGTATCCCATGACTGAATTTAATAAAAGGGGATAGCAGCTATCTTCCTCCCAGCTCTATAATAAACTGAAAGTCATTTCTGGTTTACATTCACCTTCAGTCCTGTTTTCTTCCTGCTATCATTGCCTCTCTCACATATGGTTAATGTCAGAGGCAACAGATAAACGTAATTCTTTGTAAAAACCACCAAGATCTTCCAGATGACAGATTGGCATCTATAGCTCAATCTAACAATGGAACCTAGGACCCAGTTTAAGTAAATCTGAGGTTTCCATCTTCTGGCACACTGGATCAATTTGAGGCCTAACAAACAGAGAAAGTAGCTATAACCTAAAGGTTTTTGTAGGAAATATTAAGCTGTCATGGCCTGCAATTACACTGTCTTATATAAACATTGGCAATAAATCTTAATTTGAGTGGAAACATCAAAATGCAGCTACATTTTGTTTACCTTTTAACTTTCATTATAATGAAAATGCATTAAAATATTATTACAAAGGGAATTCTTGCCTAAATGTATTTTAGACTGAATCCATGCAGATACTAATATTACAGTCATAGTCATGAATCAATAGAATTTACCCAGTGAATTTGACACACATCTTAATGGGAAAAGGCTAGAGCTGCCTGATACCAGGAAATCAACGAGGAGACAGTGAGGTCTGCAGATGTGGAGATCAAAGTTGAGAGTGTGTTGCTGGAAAAGCACAGCAGGTCAGGCAACTGTCTTGAATAACTGTCCTGATAATTGACATTATTGCATTGAAAAAGACAGAAAGCAACAGTTCTGCCAACATAACAAATCAATAGTAATTTTCTGACAGAACTGGGGGGAATGCTTTGATTAGGAAGTACTGACATGAAACTGTATTACTCTGATTAATTTGTCATTTGAATTAACCATCTACAAGCTTTTCTAACTATATTAATGTTTAAAATATCACCTAGGCCAATACAGATCATTGACTCCAGCATTATCTATCAGAAACCATCACTACAGTCACTACAGTTCTTCTCCCATGCATCGGTTGCCTACTTATATAGATGGTAAATTACCTAACAATTAATTATAAACCAATCCAGAGTTATTGCTGATTATAGCTCAGACACTTAGTACCAGTGTGACAACATTCAAAATGTGGTTCCAATTTATTTTGCTTCACATTGCTTTTAGATTAAATTAAATTCTCAGCAACAATTGGGATGCCTGTAAGCATACATGTTTGTGTTTTAGGCATGCTCACGTGCCTGAGCGCATTTGGCCAGAATTTAATATCTCCCCTCTGAGGTGCGTCTGGAGTTGGGAAGGCATTTGATCAGGAAGAAAGGTGGATTTCTTGCCAAAATTGTGGTATAAAGTATGTGCGCCAATCAGGTACCATAAATCCTCAAAAGTAACATGCTATAATTCTGCTGGGACCACACTGAAACATTGGAATGTTCAGAATGCCTTTTGCAGCTTTTGTTTTCTTTAAAACTGATTTCAAAATAGCAATTTATTCAATCTATTTCTTTTGTTTCATATATGGGGTCAAATCCAAGCAAAAGATGCCCATTTGTTACGGTTCCAGATGGGATACCCAAAGTGTTAAGCTCACAGATAAGAAGGGATGGGCTGACTCCCCTTTTTATTCAGCCCCAAACTCAGTTGCTGCAACAAGGTTAACTTAAAAATCTGACTCTTCCTTGTGGATACCTTCCTTCCAGAACTAAAAAACTCATGTCTTTAAAATGGGTCCATTTAACCAGACTTTCTTGAACAAATTAATTAATTATCACATGTGAAAAGAAATACTAATACAACACACAGACAAACAGATTAGAAAGAAGAGGTGAGCCCAAATAAGCAATAATTTTAAAAATATATATGGATTATTGTGATTAGATTACCTACAGTGTGGAAACAGGCCCTTCGGCTCAACAAGTCCACACCGACCCTCCAAAGAGTAACCCACCCAGACCCATTCTCCCTAACACTATGGGCAATTTAGCATGGCCAATTCACCTAACCTGCACATCTTTGGACTGTGGGAGAAAACCAGAGCACCCAGTGGAAACCCACACAGACCCAGGGAGAACGTGCAAACTCCACACAGGTAGTTGCCCAAGGTGGGAATTGAACCCAGATCTCTGGTGCTGTGAGGCAGCAGTGCTAACCACTGAGCCACCGTGCTTTGAACAGCTTATAAAGAACAGACAGTTGAAACATTGCAGCCTGGTAGGCATTGACATTAGTTGATGAACAATGATTTTTAATTTTATAGATTAGATGAAATCCAGTAATTTCTTTGACTTTCGACCATGATTGACTTCCAACATTCAGGTTGAGAGAGAGTCTTTTGTTGTCTTGTTTCCTTTCTAACTGGTCTGCAGCGCTCAGAGTTAGAGAGGGTGCAACACAAAGGTAACTAAAAAAACTTCATGATTTGGAGATGCCGGTGTTGGACTGGGGTGTACAAAGTTAAAAATCACACAACACCAGGTTATAGTCCAATAAGTTTAATTGGAAGCACACTAGCTTTCAGAGCGACGCTCCTTCATCAGGTGATAGTGGAGGGCTCAATCCTAACACAGAATTTATAGCAACTGTAAATTTTTGCTATAAATTCTGTGTTAGGATTGAGCCCTCCACTATCACCTGATGAAGAAGCGTTGCTCCGAAAACTAGTGTGCTTCCAATTAAACCTGTTGGACTGTAATCTGGTGTTGTGTGATTTTTAACTTAAAAAATCTTCAACTGTGATCATCAGAGCACACTAACGCCGACTGGTACATGCAAGAGCATTCAGTCCCAGCAGTCCAATCCAGTAATGTTGAAAGTAATTTTTAATTCCTGTCCTTGTGTATTCTTCAAAGGAAAAACACAAAATGAGTCTGCGCTTTGGGACATAATCCACAGGATGGTGACTTGTTGTTGAGTAGGGAGTAATCATCCTCTCATTATCTTTCTATTTAAGTCCCTCTATTTAAATTTTGTTGGCGGTTTACACGTGTGATATTACATTGACTTCACACATGACTTTGCCAGAGAGTTCCTGAATTTAAATCTTTATTTTCTTTTGCAGCAGTCCTCTTTTTAAAAACAACAGATTTTGGCTTTAGAAGTAAAAATTGTCTACAAATACTCAGGTTCTGTTGTCTAAAATTGTCATCACATTGTATAGATTAATGAGTTCTTAAAGGGGTAATGTTGGACATGCATTATCTCAACAGAGACATATCATGTCATACAGTCTTGGCAGAACAGCTCTGAATCTCAAAGGGCTTAGATATGGCATGCATGTCTCTCAATAGTCTTAGTAACAATGTCTAACCAGGTAATGTAGATCGTGCCTAGTTGAAGCTGAAAAATATGTTGCTGGAAAAGCGCAGCAGGTCAGGCAGCATCCAAGGAGCAGGAGAATCGACGTTTCGGGCATAAGCCCTTCTTCAGGAATTCCAATTCTCCAGCATCTGCAGTCTTCACTTTCTCCGTGCCTAGTTAAAACTTTGCAAAACAAACTACAAGGTCCTCCTGTTCAGACTGGCTAACAGTTGTTTCTCGACCACTGAAAATAAAGTAGGCCCTTAGATCCAGTCAAGGAAAGACATATCCTTCTACCCATAAATACCACACTTATCATTGTCTTGCCTCCATCCCAACAATATCCACGACAGCAAGGACAGCCTTTCCACCTCATCTGAAATTGAGGACTATGAGAGAGCTTTATTCTTGCTGTCAATTTCTCTCCGATCAAAAACTACTTTCTGAAATTGCCCACTTAGCTGGATCTTATGTGTAATGCCAGGACCAGTCATTATCTCCCCAGGATGCTGTTGAGTACAGTATAGTTTATGACCTCTGATTGACCAGTAACTCTTGGCAGCCAGGAATCCCCATTTCCCTGTGTCTGGGACCATGGAGAAGGCCTGCCATGTGTTTGAGTGGTATAACACATGGGAAGCTTTCTCTAAAATGTGTGATTCTGGGATCTCACTGCAGTACCTCCACAAAGTTCCACCCCATTATGTCCTTAAATCAATTCTTTTTCATGCAGGTTGGTACTGGCCCTTGTATTCCATGTGTCTCAATTTTGTTAACCAAACCTTTAGATGGCAATTTAACAAATGGTTTCATAAAGTGCACATAAATAACACTCTTCATCAATCTAATTTGTTATTTTATCAAAAAAATGGGTAAGTCAAAGGTAATGAATCTCCTTAAGTAACTCAAACCTTTTCCAGTGCTTGGTGATTTCTTTCTCCCTGATTAATGTTTCTGAAGCTTAACTACCATCTTATTATCATCTATAATTGCTAAGACTGTTGTTACATGCTTTCTTGAATAATACAATTGCCACTGCCCAATCCTTTGGTACCTCCCCGATATCTAGGGAAGTTTAGAAGATTACTATAACACCTTCAGCTATCTATACCCCATCACTCCCCTCTTGGGGGACTAGCCACACAGACCAGGTGGCTTATCCACTCCAAGCAAAGGCTTTTGAGTATCGCTTGCCTTTCAATTATCATCCCATCCATTACCTCTGCCATCTCTGTCTCTACCAATATTTTATCAGCTGTTGTTATCGCTGGTTAATCAGGATGCCTTCATGGAAGTGTAAATTAAATGATGTAAGTACATTACCCCTTATGGAAACACATTGATTAACAATTAAGAATGAAGAAAACAGCCCTAAAACAGTAAGTCCCGATTTGTAGGTATCATGTGTTTTGTTTGAACAATGTTGTTTATCGTGTAGGAAAGTTTGGGGAAAGTGTACATTTCGGGGGTGCGGTAATTGTGTGATCTGTTTCAGGAATCATTCAAATCAATTAGTATTATGATACCCCATAGCGTAATGGGTCCCCTCATAATGGGAGGGTAGCGTCATATCCGAGGCCACCCTCAGTTAATTGGGCCACATTAAAAGAAAATGTGAGATCTGCAAACCAGGCAGGGGAAGCTCCCATTCAGCAGTTAGGTTTCTGTGGGGGTGTGATACATACTCAAAATCAAGACGTTGGTTGTTACTCACTTACGAAGGAAACTAGCTCATAGTTATCCTGAGTACTAAGAGAATGTGCAGTGTTCAATCATCTTGACTCATTAATGGCTGTTTCTGCCTGAAGTCATGATAGAAATAACCATGTTGTTTGCTCAACAAATCTTCTTGATGTTTTCTATGACTTTGGGTGAGTACGGGTTTCTCTTTACTTTGTAGTCTTTTGATGTTGAAAACTGACTTTAGATTAAAAGGAAGCAGATTTTTCAAGCACTTTTATGAACTCAAATTGATCTAGAATGTTTAGTACTGTGAAATCCAGTTAAAGGTCTCATACATTATCTCCAATGAGTTCAGGTCACTGATAAATCATTTATTATTTATATTGCATTGTACGATAGTCAAGAAATTACTGTCAGCAAAACCATTGCAGAAATATATGGTGCATTTTTATGAAATTTCTTTCTTTGCTTTTTTCAGTAGAGTTAGTCCATAAATTGATTTATAATAAACACGTTCTCTTAAACTGGCATGGAAGAGAATTTGATAATGTTACTTTAAAGACTTGCACAACAAAATCACTCACTGTAATTTCCAAAACATAGTTTCGTATATTATTTATACTGTGTATTCTCTTACTGTAAGCTCAAGGATTTGTTGGTTTTCAGTAGTCTATTGCATACTATCATCCGCCAATACTGTAGATAATAGGGTCCCACTGAGGTCAAGAGCAATAGGTTGTCAAATAGGGCATTAAGCTGAACATTAAGAAAATAGCAAAGATGAAAATCTGGGTATATTGCTCAAGGTATTCTCCATTCGTAATCTATAAATGTGCTCACTTGATGAGTAAGAGTGATACAATCAACAGTATTGTCTACACTAGGTATGTGTGACTGGTTTTTAACATCATACTTGTGTCATATCAGGTATTCAACTCAACTCAGATATATATTTATGTTTGGCAAACTGGAAAACCATTTATATCGTGAACCTTTCTGAAAGGACAGTCTGCAAAAAAAAATCACATCTGACAGTTCTCTTTGCAGCTTTTTCCTTTTATCACACCCTCTGTAATAACATTCCTTTGACATACTTCTGTTGTTGTGCAGCAACTGATAACCATTACATACAGCTTAAAATCTGTAAAAAAAATGAAATCATTGTTAATGCTATATATTTGGCTATAAGAATACAGAATTCTACTTCTTTCTTGCTCAAAGATATTAAAATTTAAATTTAAAATTTCTCTAAATGGCGCTCGTGGGGTGATTGTGAGAGTCGGGGTAAAAGTTTTGCTTTGGGATATGAACCAGGGGCAGAAAGGCAGAACTGGAGTTAAGAAAGGGCAATGAAATGTAGCCCAAAATTCCATTTTTTAATGATAAATGGAAGAATGATACTTTTACAATTTTGATTTTAAATTATTTTATTTTTGAGAATGGGATTTCACGGCAAAGCTATCCATAATGTCAAAAAGAAGCTTGCAATCTTATGTTGTCTTAAAAGTGGAATGTTAGTGGCTTGTTGAATTTTAGAGAGAACTCATCACATTTACTAAATTGTATGTTTTCAAGCTTGAGATCAGGCTCACACTTTGGGACACATTCAAATTTTAGATACAAATCTGAGTGCTAAATGTTTTAATGGCTAAGTGTATTTGTATGCTTCTTACTTCTGAATTGTTTCTAGATATATTTAAAAAGCACCCAAAATCTAAACTTGGCACCAACTTTATTGCCTTCACAACAGTTACGTTTCAGAAATAACCCATTAGTTTTGAAGTACTTTCACATCTTACTGATGTGACAAGTGCAATATAATTTCAAATTCTTGTCAAATCCAAATGATTTTAGACAGCTCAGTGAGAACCTTACTCAAAAGTTAAAATGTCATAGGAGACTACAAAACTGTTTTACAGCAACATTAAAGTTCCAGTGTAAACATACCTCTCGTCACTTCCATAAATGTTGTATAATTCAGCTCTGTCTTTTTGTAACATTAAAAGCAGAATACAATGTGTCATTATAGGAGACTTAACAATAGGCTTAGCTTAGACTGCTTCTGGAAAACTAAAAGAAAATCCCTGTTCTTCAATTCACAATATTGCTATCTCCATCTCCATTTGACCTCAATCTTCTCTTGAAAATTGTTTTCCACTTCTCTGCACAAGCTATTTGTTGAGGTTTGTTGTTAGTTTTAATGGATGGCAACAAAGCAAAATTGAACTATTTTATCAATGACTGCTTCCAATTTGGTCAGAACAAAAGATGGTCAAAATGTTTTTAAACCTTTCACTCCAGATCAGCAATATCCTTCATAGATGGGGCTTTGGATTTTTCAACACTGACTACACTATAAGAATGTAAGAGACAGAAGTAGACCATTGATCCCATCAAGTCTGCTCCGTCATTTAATGAGATCATTGCTGATTTGATAATCCTCAGCTCCATTTTCCTTCCTTTTCCCCATAACCCTTGGTTTACTTCCTGGTTAGAAATCTGCCTGTCTCAGCTTTGAATATATATTGAAAGAATTCCACAAATTCTGTGAGAAGTAGTGGACAGCAAAGAGGATTTTGATCAGATGGGCCAATGGGTTGAGGAGTGGCAGATGGAGTTTAATTAAGATAAATATGAGCGGCTGCATTTTGGAAAAGCAAATCAGGGCAGGACTTACTCACTTAATGGTAAGGTCCTAGGGAATGTTGCTGAACAAAGAGACCTTGGAGTGCAGGTTCATGGTTCCTTGAAAGTAGAGTCACAGGTGGATAGGATAGTGATGAAGGCATTTGGAATGCTTTCCTTTATTGGACAGAGCATTTAGTATAGGAGTTGGGAGGTCATGTTGTGGGTGTACAGGACATTAGTTAGGCCACTTTTGGAATATTGTGTGCAATTCTGGTCTCTTTCTTATCAGAAGGATGTTGTGAAACTTGAACGAGTTCAAAAAAGGTTTACAACAATGTTGCCAGGGTTGGAGGATTTGAGCTTTAGAGAGAGGCTGAATAGATTGGGGCTGTTTTCCCTTGAGCATCGGAGGCTGAGGGGTGACTTTATAAATGTTTATAAAATCATGAGGAGCATGGATAGGATAAACAGATAAGGTCTTTTCCCTGGAGTGGGGGAGTTCAGAACTAGAGGGCTTAGGTTCAGGGTGAGAAGGGAAAGATATAAAAGGGACCGAAGGGGCAATTCTTTCATGCAGAGAGTGGTGCGTGCATGGAATGAGCTGCCAGAGGAAGTGGTGGATGCTGGTACAATTACAGCATTTAAAAGGCATCTGATGGGGATATGAATAGGAAGGGTTTAGAGGGATATGGGCCAAGTGCTGGCAAATGGGACTAGATTAGATTAGGGTATCTGGGCGGCATGGACGAGTTGAACCGAATGGTCTATTTCTGTGCTCTACATCTCTATGACTCTGTGACTCTCTAAGAAATTCCTCCTTATCGCTCTCAAAACCATGCAATCCTTAACCTGAAATTCCACTGTCTGGTCCCACAAGGGGAAATAACCTCTCCTCATCTACCCTAAGAATTTGTATGTTTCAATAGGGTCTCCTCTCATTGTTCTAAACTCCAATAAGTTCAGACCCAATCCATTCAATCTCTTCTTATAAGAAAATTTCTCTTTAAACAGGGTCAATCTTGCAAATGCAATCTGATGGCTGCCTCCAGTAGCAGTACATTTTCACTTAGATAAGGGAAACTGTTCATAGTACTCTAGGTGTGGTCTAAGTAGTGCTTTGCATAGTTTTAGCAAGACTTCCTTGTTATTGTACTGCATTCCCTTTGAAATATATATCAACACACCGTTTGCCTTCTCTATTACCCGTTGAACTTAGATGCTAGCTTTATGTGATTCATGCATGAGGACTCTCGAATCCCTTTGTACTGCACTTCTCTGCAGCCCTTCTCCATTTAAACACAATCAGTTCTGTTATTACGCGGTTGTTCCATTCTTGTGCAATCCCGTGCTGTAAGAAAATCATGTAATGGCAGCATCATTTAAATTAATGGGACTGGAATCGCATTATAACCAGTACAAGCTTTAAAAGTTTGTGCTTTAGAAACTGTGTCCCCAGTTCATCAATCACGTTACAGTGAATTTGCATTACCATAACATGCTTTAGAGCAGAAAAAAACTGTAATATGTAGTTTCTCCATTTCTCCTGCCAACGTTCATAACCTCACATTTCCCCACATTATATTCCATCTACCAAGTTTTTGCCCACTCTCCTAAACTGTCTATATTCGTCTGCAGACTGTTTGTGTTATCCTCACCGTTTGTTTTTCCACCTATTTTTATGTCATCCATAAACCTCGCTTTCCTCCTCCAAGTTATTCAGATTATGGCCTGGCACTGATCCTTGGTGCACACCAGTAGATACAGGTTTCTGTCCTGACAATGTTCTCATTATTCAAATAATTTTGCTTCTATTATTTAGCCAATCCTCTATTTAGGTTAATAGACTACTTTGAACACCATCAACACAAGGTTTCAGAGTACTGTAAATACCACAATCATAAATCTGCTCAAACATTGCTGGCTTACATTTGCTGGAAAACGTTGATACAACGTCACAGAAATGTCATTAAATCAATTAGGCAACACATGAAAGCAATTTTAATTGTAATTAAAAAATATTGTGCATGACATGTAACTTCAATAACTATTTTTCTGTTTTCTTTGTTTGTTAATCACCTATGTCATACTTTCTAGTGTGTGCGTGAAATACAAAGAACGTATAAAAACTAATAAATCCCGAAGAAAGTATAAAAATAAATAAATACTGAATAAAAGTACGAAAGAATAGTAAATTGTTGACAGGTCAGTTTAAGCAGCAGTTTAATGCTGCATTTCCATTAAGAATCACCAAACACAAATGGAATTCTGAGTGCAGTACATAATAGGTATATGTTGTGTTAGTTTCTGTCACATTTTGTAAAATTGATCAATTTGATGCCTGATAAAACAATCATGTGCTTTCAAAGGATTTTTTCCAATCCCCTCTACTTCCATCTTTCTCATAATCTTTTTTCAACATTCATTCCAAAATGGGCATGTCAAAATTATCTTGTGCAGTGGTAACTATTAAGCAAATCATAATTCCACATGAAAGGCTACAGTGGTAAACTCTATTATCAGCTGTTGTTACATTTAAATGTGCATTGATAACTATACAATGAAACAAAAAAACTCTTGTGAGGTTCTGATGAAGAGTTACCAAAGTTAAAACGTTAATTTCACTTTCTTCCCATGGATGCTGCTGGACCTGCTGAGTTTCTCCAGCAATTTCTGTTTTTTTTGGACATCTAGGCGTATTGTTCAAAAAGAGTGCAATGAAACCTTTGTGACCATTTAACTTTTTTGTAGTACTTTAATATCACTGGATAGTTTCAATAGCTGTGTATGTGTGCATTCTAAATGATTTCCTGCAATATTCTAAATGTAATTCTTTAACTTTGTAATAGGTGTGTGACATTTCTGTTGTACAGTATCTTTGAAATTATATCAGTTATATCAATAACTTTTTGAAAACAAAAAGAAATCAATTATTCTTTATTTTCCCCTGCTTATTATTTATAACACTCCTGCAGATATTCAACAAGGAGACTACCTGAATCTCAAGACAGTGGAAATTTCAATATTCTACAATGTAGAAATTTCAGCATTGTCTTGCCGTGCGATAATGTTCCTGGCTTGATAATATTCTCACGATAACAATTTTTACAATTAAAAGAGCACAACAGCTCAAACAATATCACTTACACAATTCAAAAATGAATGGTTAAAGTCTGACCCTTATTCTATGGGTAGGTATGTTGCTTATATGTTAATTAAACCAGTTGCAAATGTCTCAGGACTCAATACAAAGGCTTATATATTTAAAGGCATAAAGCACACCCGGTTTGCAATCTGTTCTGCAAATAAGTGATAAGTTGAGATAAATGAATCGAAACCTGAACCAAAGTTAGTGGAAGACAAGTGTACATGAGCTTTAGTATTATAAGGGACATAAAGATTATTTTAAAAATATTTTTATATATAAATAGAAAACAATGAGAACTGTGAATATGGATCCTTGTAAGAGGTCACTGATTGTAAAGAGTACGATTTCAGCCAATTGTCTCCTGTAATTACTAAAGCTGAGACGAATTTGGCCTCACTGTAATGTAATTCAACCATACTAACTGACCACATTAGGAAAAATGAGGAGAAATGGGCTACACCATTCTATCATGTTAATGTCTCTGTGATTTTTATTTTCAGGTGAATCACTAATTCTGAAACAGTATCCTATGAGTATTGAGAAGAAATCTGGTCAGTCAGCTCAGATCTACTGTGAACTTCACAATGGAAATGCCACTGAAGACATGAGATTAGTATGGTACAGATACACAAGTAAATCAAAGATTGGAGAAATCAATTTAAGGACAAAGAACTTCACAGCCATTAACCGTGTCCTTTTTAAATGGGACCTTAGCACCTATAAGGCATCAATGTCAATTACACAGCTGGTGAAAAATGACTCTGGAGAATATGGTTGTGAACTGTTCTCATTTTCTAGCCCTGAGATTATAACGAAAGCCAATGCAACAAACCTTACTGTTACTGGTATGTTTCTGATCTTTCTCAGCATCTAAGTAAATAATTTAATGCATTATCAAAGGTTAAATTGCTGAATGTTATCATTCACTCATATTTACATATGTTCAGAACGATGACATAGGGATTTAAAAATTACAAGTGTGAGTTGTTTTAAATTCCTCAGTAGAGTGTATATCCATATTCCACATTGCGGGTAAGATGTCAAATTCTGTAAGAAAATTCCAAAATTAAGCTGCCTTCTTAACTCAACACACATTGATATTTGATTTGAACCAGCACTCTTCATTGCCCACATTTAGTTTGATGTTTATGTCATAACTGTCTGAAAAGATAAATCTTTAGAATACTGGGGAGTTGATGGCCGAGTGGTATTATTGCTAGACTACTAATCCAGAAATCCTGGTAATGTTCTGGGCACTTGGAATCCTGCCATGGCAGATGGAGGAATTTGAATTCAATTTCTAAAAATCTGATGGAAGAGTCTAATGATGATAATGACTCCATAGTCAATTTTCAGGAAAAACCCATGTGGTTTACTAAAGTCTTTTAGGGAAGGAAACTGCCATCCTTTTCTGGACTGGACTACATACAACTCTAGTCCCAAAGTAAAGTGGTTCACTCTTAATAATTAAGAACAAGCAATAAATATTGGCCTAGCCAGGAATGCCCATGTCCTGTGAATGAATAAAACAAAACTTAAAACAACCCATCAGGAATAAATATTGTAGTTTAACAACATCAAAAGGGTGCATTTCAGATATCCTTCTTGGATGAAATGCTTTATTAATTGAAATTTTCGATGTGAATTAAAAACTCTTTATATGAAGAAGTTACATTCCAAAATGTAGAGAAGCTAGCAGAATATAATCTTTCAGAACTTCAACTACAAATCACAAACTTCAAAAACTAATTTAGGAAATATATATTAGGACATTACTGGAATTTATATTAAGCCCAAGAATAAATCCATGAATCTATTTAGCATTGTACAATGATGAAAAATGTATATTATTTCCATTGCACAATGATTAAAAAAGTTATGATTTCCATTAACAGCAATTTTCAGTTTATGTAAAATGAGAGTGCACTGTTTAATGAGAATAGTATTCCAGAGTCCTCCTTCTTATTGTCAATGCACAGATAGTTCCAAAGACTGGATTCATGAGTCTTTGGCTGTGACTTCTAAAATACCTTGAGAATTGTTGGTATAAAACTATTCTATATTGTGAAGCCAGAGAAACATGAGCACATTCTTGTGTGCACAAAGCTAAAGGTAAACCAGATTCAGGAACTGTAAAGGTTGCTGCAGCTGCACAACATACCAATAACATGGTTAAGAAAGGCCATGTTTAGTCCAACCAGTTTTGATGCGTGTACTATTTTCCCTCTCCACCTCTGTTACAGTGCCAAACTGTGCTTTTCATTTCTTCCTTTTTTGTTTGATGATTCACTATTTTTCAATATTTTCATTTTAATTCTCATCCTTTGGTGTTTATTTCAGAGATAGATTAATGTTCTTTGAGAATATCTGTCTTTATCAAATGCTTTTCCATTGCATTCAATATGGGTTGAGTGCAAAGTCTCCTTTCAGCTTAATATGGACACATACCTCCTTTGCTATTAACTGTGGAAATTGATGTGAGACTTTTCAGGCTTGTGCTTTATTTGAGTGTCTTTGAAAATTCTTATGTAAATTGCACAGATTGGAATCAGGGAACTAAAATTTTAACTTCCAATGACATGAAAAATCTAAAGGACTTGAATGTCTGAGCGTGTTGTGTTTTACAATAGCAATTTAATATTTGCACTAAAAAATTTTAAAAGTTCTTAGTTTTGAAAAAATGAATGAGAACAAATTAGTCATTTTTAAAATGTACTCAAAAAATACCCAAATTCACCCCCCACCTCCAGCCTGAAACTTTTTTTTTTATCCATGTTACATGTTTGATAAAATGATGTGTAATTGGAACTATTGCAAATTGTTTATTTTCTTGAAACTACTGTTCAGAAGATTACCTCCCACAATCCAAAGATGTGCAGGTTAGGTGAATTGGCCAAGCTAAATTGCCCATAGTGTTCAGGGATGTGGAGGTTAGTTGCATTAGTCAGGGGTAGAGTAATAGGTTAGGGGAATGGGTCTGGGTGAGTTACTCTTCAACAGGTTGATGTGGACTTGTTGGGCCAATGGCCTGTTTCCACACTGTAGGGCTTCTATGTTTCTATGATTATTATTATTTCTAATACCATAGATAGAAATTTTTGTTTGCTTGCCAGTGTCGGTGTTAGGTAGATGCAGTTCTAATGCAACCAGAAAGAGGCTCCACTTAGACTAGAAATAGGTAACCACTTGCTGAGTTAAGATCACTTCTATTCATTCATGAAATGTGCACGCCATTGGCTGGGTCAGCTTTTATTGTCCATCCCGAGTTGCGGTTGAGAAGATGGTGGTGAGTTGTCTTTTTGAAGTGCTGTAATCTATGTGCTGTCGGTAAACCTAAAATGTCATTAAGGAAGGAGTTCCAGGATCTTGACCCAGCAACACTGAAGGAATGGCAATATATTTCCAAATCAAGAGGTAGGTAGCTTGGAGGAGAACTTGCAAGTTGTGATATTCCCGTGTATCTGCCACCCTTGTCCTTCTAAATTGTAGTGGCTGGGGGCTTGGAGGATGCTGTGTATGGTGCTTTGGAGAATTTCTGGTGTCCATCTTGAACACTGTTGCCAATGAAGGTCAGTGGTGGGGGGACTGAATGTTTTTGGATTTGGTAGTCGTCCACAAGGTTACTTTGTCCTGGATGGTGTCAAGCTTCTTGAGTGTTGTTGGAGCTGTACCCATCCAGGCAACTTGAGAGTATTCTATCACAGTCCTGACTTGTAAATGTTAGGGAGGCTTTGGGGAGTCAGGAGGCGAATTACCATTACAGGACTCTTATCCTCTGACCTAATATTGTAGCTACAGTATTTATATGGCTAGTTCAGTTCAGATTCTGGTCAATGCTCATTCAACTAAGGAAAAGTCATTGGCTGTCAAGGAGAAATGCTTCAAATCTTTGTTGTTGGATAATCATTGTCTGGCACTTGTGTGGCATAAATGTTACTTGCCACTTGTCAGCCCAACACCAGGATATTGTAAAGGTCTTGATTCATTTAGACATCAACTGTTTCAGTATCTAAGATATCCTAAATATTGCACAATCACCAGCAAACACTACCACTTCTAACCATATGATGGTGGGAAGGTCATTGAGAAGCAGCTGAAGATGGTTGGTGCTAGGACACTTACCCTGAGGAACTCCTGCAAAGATGTCTTAGATGACTGACCTCCAACAACTACAACCACTTTTCTTTGTTCCAGGTATGACTGCAGCCAGTGGGAGATTTTCTTCCAATTTCTGCTGACTCTAGTTTTGCTCGAGTTCCTTGATGTCACACCCAGTCAAATGCGGCCTTGATGACAATCAAGGGTGGTCACTCTCATTTCACCACTGAGCTCAACATTTTTGTCCATATTTGAACTAATGCTGTGATAAGGTTAGAGGCTGAGTGGCCTGACTATTTATAAGACTCTCTAAGTCTTTACTGGTGATTGAATGCTGTAATTGGCTAGTTTGGGTTTGTCTTGCATTTTCTGTACAGACATACCTGGGCAAATTCCCATGTTGTGATGCAAGTGTTGTGGCTACATTGAACTGCTTGTCAAAAAGTGCAGCACATTCTTGACACATATTTTCAATACCATTGCCAGAATATTGTCAGGGCACATTACCTTTGCAAAATCTAGTGCGTCCAACCATTTCTTGAAACCCTGTGGAGTGAATTGAATAGAGTTGGTGAAAGATTGGTATCTGTAAAGCTGGAGACGTCTACAGGCTGACAAGGTTCAACCACTTGGCACTGCTAGCTGAAGATTCTTGCGAATGTTTCAGTCCCATCTTTTGTGCTATGTTGGGTTCAGGCATCATTGAGGATGAGGATTGTTGTGGAGCATCCTCCTTCAGTGAGTTGTTTAATTGCCCACCAGCATTCACAACTGGATGTAGCACAACTGCAGATCTTAGATCTATTCCTTTGGTTGTGGGATCACTTAGCTCTATCTAACACCTACTGCTTATGCTGTTCGGCATTCAAATAGTTCTGCTTCACTAGGTTAATACCTTACTTTTAGAGACATCTTTACTGTTCCTGGCATGCGTCCCTGAACTTTTCATTGAACTTTTCATGGGGTATGTTTTCGTTATATATGAAAGGGAACAAAACATTTTCAGTCCCGTGAATTAAACTTTCAATTAGTTTACTAAAAATACTCAGGAATGGTAATTCTTTCACACATCTTCTCAAACAGCAGTGAAGACCACATTGGATCCAGGTTTTAAGGAGGAAAGCTTTAATGAAGGCAAAGATGCACAGTTTTGATGCAACAGGGGAAATCCAATATTTCCCTCCAGTCTGTGGAAAGGAATTCCTCTCCAGTTATAGCTGCCTTGAGCAGGCAAATGTCATATGACCTCACGCAAGTAAAATGGCCTTCAACTGACCCTGTGGATTCTGGGCAGGGTCAACAGCAGAAGTCACCAACACATGCAGTCCTGGCATAACAGTAGGATCACATCCCTGAGATTTCTAGGTCTATGATCTGCAGGATATAGTTGACACAAGGAATCTTCATATGCTCCATTCATCTCACAATCACTAAGGAGCTCACTGAATCTCCCAACTATAAACTCATGGGCAGTTTTATAAAGACCCATGGGGCATGTTTTCTGTTTGTGATTTGTCATAAAATCATAAATGCAAAGCATATATTTACATGTTCATTACAAACACCAAAGACACTTTTTTTTTAACAAGCTGCCATCAATTTATTTATAAATTTTCCAGATGCTCAATGGAAGAATGGAATTCAATCCAAAGAAATGTGACATATATGCATTTTGTGCAGGGCAAACAAGCAAAGGAATTCCAGAAAGAATAAATGGTAGGATACTAAGAAAAGGAACAACACAGATCCCTGAAGTAGTAGACAGTAAATTGGTTAAGAAGACATGTGGAGTACATACTTTAATTGCCTCAGGTAATAATCATTAGGGTAGGGAGTGTTAAACTGGAACTGTGTAAAACATAATTAGAAGTCACAGCTAGACTATTGCCTATGGATAATTGCAGAAGTTCTGCAATGACATTGGAGAGGATACAGAGGCAGTTTACAAGGAAATTACCTGGAATTGAGAACTTTACCATATGAGGAAAGATTGGATTGTTTTAAATGGAACATGGAAAGCTGTGTATCTATATTCTATAAATCCATATTTCTGTGTAATTATGATTGTACGGTTACCTTTGTGAGACTCTCTGGAACCAGTTTGATACATCAGAAAGAATGCTATCAAATTCAATTGATCTGCGTCAGTTCATTTAAGAATCATTTGAGTAGTGGTTTCAAAAAGTTTGATCAACAGAAAAATAATGATCTTATATACAGATACAACTAGACAAGGAATCAGTTTAGCTCAGTTGGCTAGATTGTCAGTTTACAGAGCAGTATGATGCCAGCAGCATTGCTTCAATTCCCATCACTAGTCACCATGAAGGACTCTCCTTCTCAACCTCTTCCCTCTCCTGAGGTCTGGTAGCCCTCAGGTTAATGCACCACCAGTCACTTCTCTCTGATAAGACAGCAGCCCCTGTGGTCTGGTAAGACTATGGTGGGTCAAGAATAAAGTGGTGCTGGTAAAGCACAGCAGGTCAGTTGGCATCCAAGGAGCAGGAAAATCGATGTTTTGGGCAAAAGCCCTTTATCAAGACTATGGTGGCCCAACAACTAGGCAATAAGGGGTGCAGATAGGGAAACATTTGCTTATGGAACCTGTAACCTGGTGATAAAAATATTCCCAGTAAGTCACAGGAGATATTACTAAAGTAATTATTAATAAATAGGAGATTTTATGAATATGAAATCCTTGGCTGAGATTCATAAGAAAGTCACTATATTATAAGGGAAAAACAACCTTTAGAATCTCAGGAGTACCTAGTGAATATTCCATTCACATTGTTCAGAGATATTGGGTCTGTATCCAAAAATGGGCAATGAACAAATGTTACCTTAATTTTTTTTTAAAAAGAGCAGTTTCCATGATTTTTCAAAATGTACATGATAAAATAAAAATGGATGTAGGGGTATTTCCCAAAGTGTTTCCCAGAGCGTCTCATGACTAGACACAACATGTAAAAAATGTACACGTAATCTAAAATTGTGTGTACTCAGTATTTGTCACAGTTAATACTAATGGTTAAGAGGAAATTCCGTTAGATAAGAAAGATTGAGCCCACATTTCTTTGTTAGTTATTAAACACTAAAATGTTTTTAAAAGGGATACACTTTCCACCTGCAGCCTCTAAGTAGGAACATTCAATCTTGCTAAGACTTCTGATCTCACTTTTTGACTGCTCATATTTTCTCTTTGATGATTATCTTTAAACTGTAACAGGAAACCGTATAACATAAATGATTGAAACAAGAAGTCAGCAAAGAGCGCATATTTATTGGTGTAACTTTCAAGTACCATGAATTCCTTTTGAGGCTTGAAATAAATTAACTTGAAGCAAAATGAATGATTACCAATTGGCAGTCAATTTTACATTCTGCCTTTTTCTTTGTTTCTCTACACTTTGTTTTAAAACTGATGTTTCCAAAATCTCTAACAACAAATAATTTCTGAAGGAATGGAATTCCACAATTTTAATTTTCAGATTTAACAAAGTTGCTTGGCAGTAAATAAACATGTGCATGGTGTTCAAACAATATTTACGCATGAAATTACAATATTTGACTTTTTGTGCAAGAAATTTAGTTCATGTTTGCCATGCAAATACAGGAAAGTTGCAACATTCAACAATGGTGAGACAACATTGAAAGTCTCTTTTCGTATAGCCATTGTAGACCATGACAATGAGTGCAATTCACCTCACTATTACTTTGACAGGTCAAAATCTATTCCAAAGCATGCAGTTGAGTCTGTGTGACAGAATGGAAAAATGCAAACCATTAGCAATTAACAATTTTTAAAACCATTCATGAGGGAAAGATTGATCCATTATTTTAATTGGTGTGTGTAACACTTAGCTAGAAATAAGTTTAAAAAGAAATCAATAATCTTCATTAGGTTCGACAACTTGACTGTAAATCCTTTTAAAATAACAGTTTTCTGTAGCTATCATTTTGTTGTACCATTGTTACATTTTTTTAATAACGGGAAACCATAATTTTGAGTAATTCCCTCTCAATTAACTTGTTCAACTTGGTGCAGATTAAAGCAAGCAAAAATGGTGTTCAAACTCTTGCTGTACTTTCTGAAGCAGACAGCTATTAATCTTTCCAGACTTTACAGCAATCCATTTTACTTTTAATTCCATCAGAACCATTAATGCCTCACCAATAATAATTTGCAAATTATTAAATTACTAGTAAAAGTAGGCTGATGTTGATGCAGAAAACCCTCTGAGTGCTACTTTCTGTGCATTTGTTAATTCATCTTCATAAGTTCATATCAGGCTATTTTATCACCAGCTGAATCCCATTCAAAATAGCCAAGTACAGAGGGAACCTTGATTATCCGGCATTCAATTATCCAAATATCAGATTATCTGGCAAGATCGCAATGTCCCAATGCTCGGCTAAACTATGTTACCCGGTATTCGATTATCCGGAGTTCGGTTAACTGAGCAAAATACTGCCCGCCCGTGTCCTTCGGATAATCAAGGTTCCTCTGTAAATAGTGCAGGTAGGAATTTATTTAATTATATTCACAAATGAACAAAGATGGCCCTTGAAGGAAGTTAATCCAGATAATTTGTAATAACCAGATCCTCAAGAAATTACTGAAGAATACAGAAGTCAGTTTGACATAAAGACATCCTTCAAAACACGTATCTATTACTGTTGTGAAGAAAGTTCACCGTCTGTAATTTCTTTAACATTTATATCAATTTTTTGGATTATTTTATCCCCTCCAACTTGCCATCACTTGCCATCTCCACCAACACACACATACACAAACGCACACACAAACACACACACACAGAAGTATCTTCAATGCCTTGTATCACATCTTAGCTAAGAAAGTGGACATTTGATTTGTAAAGAGCCCTCCATATATGTTGCTTCAAATCTGACCACCAGATGTTTCAGAGAAGTGGCTTGGAATATCTTTACTGCTATTTTTTTTTCCTTACTGGGACAACATTACAAATATTAAGATGAATGCTACTGCTAAAGCTGTGGTAAAATATATAGCCTTGCCATGAATCAATTATCAATGTGTGCATTACAAATATTGCAGTTTAATAGTAAAAGCAAAACACTGTGGCTACAGGAAATTTGAAAGAAATACAGAGACTGCTGAAGCAATTTAGTACGCCTGCTACCATTTGTGAAGAGAAAAACAGAATTAAAGTTTTGAGTCCAGTACGTCTCTTCTTCAGACCATTAACTCTGCTTCTTTCTCCACAGACATTGCCAAGCCAGCATTCTCTGTGTTCACTATAGTTTTAATATGTTTGATTTCAATTACAAGCAAAAAAAAAGTTTTAAAATGTGGGCAACAGTCATTTTTGTAAAATATTATTCTGACAGTCCATAACTGTTGAGATTTCCTGTCATTCATTAAATGAATTATTGCTCATTTTCAGAAGAACAGTGGATTGGTCCACAGAACAGAAACAACACAGACAATAACAAGGCAGAAGAATTCCAGAATAAGGAAGCTAGAATTCAAATAATTGTTGCAGCAGTATTAGCTGCATTTGTCATCATCTGCCTGCTAATTTATCTTTTATTCAGATACCGACCAAAAAAACAAGGTAAGTTTCAGAAGATCTATTTTATATTTAATCAATTGTATATTTCAAGCAGATAATTCAGACAAGGCTTTGAAGCAAATTGGTCAGATATTATACAGTCACATGGACCTAAGCTTCCACTTTTCAAGCACACAGGACTTATCTGTTTTAAACCATTTGCATTTATCTATAATCTAGAATTTTCACAAATTATATGTACAGGGACAAAGATCACAGACTAAATGTGGTGGAAATCCCAGTTGAGGTAAGTGGTAAAAGGAAAGTTAAACTCATGCAGATGGGTGGACATAGTTTGATCTGGATGAGTTGCAGCACTAGACTATTGTACAACAGTTGATTTGTTGTTGTTTTACGTTAGAAAAGCTACGTTTGGAAATTTTCTAAGCATAAGCCATACCCTTGGAGATAAAGTTCCTAGATTTCAAAAGGAAGAAGACTCTTAAAGAAAAAAAAATACAAAACACTAAAAGCAGAATCTTTCCTGTGAGCTGAATAAAATTAAGGAACAAGTCAACTTTATCACTTTTCCAGCAGATGGTTACGGACTGACATTGGCAAAGACTTTGGACACAGACATTCTTACCATCCAGGAGAATATCACTTAGAATGGCAGAAAGGCAAAGAGAAAACAAAGGAGTTATTTTTAAATGAACAACTGCTGGTTTTACAGCAATTTCTGTTTTAATTAATCTCATTTGTCTTTATGATAATCCAATAGCTTCATCAAGCAGGATTTAATAGGCCCAATCATGTTCTTAAGTGATAGCTGGATAGCCTGAGTATCTCTCTCAGTTCCATGGGAGAGATCCAACATGAATGAAAAGCCTGTCAGGCATTAAATGGTCATTCATTGGCCTTCCCAGGGATGGAAGTCTACCAATCAGTCTAAGGCAGCATCACATTGTTGTCAGCACTACTAGGAGACTTGGCAGCTGCCAATAATGCACCCACCCAATAGATGGGGCATCTCAGGCCAAAGGTGAGTGAGGGTAGTGCCCACATTCACAGTTTTACTGATGTCAGCTTTTCTATTTCCTGATTTTCTTCCAAATTCTCAAAATGCCATAATGGGATTTGAACTCAAAATCTTTAGGCTAAAAGTCCAACAGTCTGGATTATTCATTAATGATATAAACAACCTATTAAAATCAAAAGTAATGAGATATGATTTGCTACCACAGTTAATTACAATTAGATAGCATTTCAAGAGTTACTGTGTACTATGCTCAATGTCATATGTTTTTGTGTACATTTTATTTTCGAACTTCAGTGATTGATTTCCCCTAATTCCAAGTTTGACATTTAATGCAGATGACACCTCTTTAAAATCAGCAGCAGCATTGAACAATGAAGGTTTCCTTAGATCTTATTAGAAGCTGCTTCACCATTAGGGAAAGAGTATAACTGGTCAGCAAAGATAAATACATATGTTTACTTTCAGGAAAAATATTAATACATGTAGAAATTAACCATCTGCTGTTCCCCCTCTCCTATGATTATTTCAACAGAGGTACATGGACATAGACCTAATCTTAAGTGCCAAAGATAATTTCTGAGCACATTGTGATGTTCCCATCTGCTTTGCTGGATGACTTTGTCCCGTTCCTTGAATTCTGCAAAATCACAAGGACAGAAACATTTATAGGCTTTGCATATACATTGACAGCTTTTTGTTTAAAAGTCAAAAGAAAATTTGTGTGTTTTCTAAAATATCTTTTGTAATGGTCTCCTGTTCTGATGCGCAAATCAACTGACTGAGAAATTTAAACCAACATTTTTTTTAAATGGATAGATGCAGAAATGGCTTTCCATCTGTTTGTGGAGATTGAATTTCCATCACTACTGACCTTCCTCAGACATTGATATGCAGTCTAAACTAGCAATATATACAAAAACCTGTGAATATAAAAAGCGCATCACCTTGGAGTAATTCTGCCATCAACCATCTGGCATTAATATATGCTTTTACCTAATGAGTTATTAGAATTATGATACTCTGAAAACTACCTATAAAATTCAGAGGCCAGTTGTTCATCATTTTTGAAATGGAATTTGAAGTCACACAGGACAAAACAGAGTAATTTAGCTGCACAATATTAACTTAAGTTGTGGTTCTACTTCAGTTTGCTTATACCTTGATTTTAAAGATATTACAGGTCATTCTGCTATAATGCACATTTCGTCAGCACGAATTGGCTATAGCACGATTGATGAATTGTGGACTTTATGTGGATAATACGAACATTCTACTGAATGGATGTAACAATTTTCTATTTGCAACCTTCTACAGCACGATTTTCCATCGCTTGAGTTTCTATAGCGCAAGGTTGCAGGAGAACAAAACTGTCGCATTATAACAGAACAATCTGTTTAATCATAGTTCATTCCATTAAACTAACAAAGCTAATTTTGACACTGCATGCAATCTCCTTGTTCCATTTTTCTGAAAGCTGTGGTTGTTGCTGCAAATAACATGTTCAAAAATGCTTGAGTCCAGCTTCTGGTGAATAACTGTACGGTAGCTAAGCAACCTGTGACGAATCTGGTAAAGTACTGGTGACTACCTATTGAACTTACAGACTTTGGATAGAAAGAAAGTTACAGTTTTATGTGTGCTCAAAGGCTTCATTCTTCACATTTTAAGATGTACAATGGTATCACATTGTACAAAGATTTCAGTTGGAGCAGATGGTGTTTTTCTCATCCAATTCACTTACGAATGTATCATACCAGCTTGTGAATATGCGTTTTACACATTTCTTTCTTCTTATAGGTCCTAATGCCAATCCTCCTCCAGCAGATGTCAGTTGCCAGGTAATTGTACTCAAGGTTATTGACATGCAATAAACCATTTGCTGATTTCATTTCATAAACTCAGATCCTCTATTGCTATGGTCAACTTATTCAAAATGATGATAGTCTGTGCAATGAACATCGACTGAATTGTCACTGCACAGGTA
The DNA here is from genome assembly GCF_004010195.1 of Chiloscyllium plagiosum. NCBI lineage: Eukaryota > Metazoa > Chordata > Chondrichthyes > Orectolobiformes > Hemiscylliidae > Chiloscyllium > Chiloscyllium plagiosum. The sequence goes on along the minus strand of NC_057722.1, from coordinate 54,749,868 downwards.
TTCATATGATCCCCTTCCATTTCAGGAAGTCACATGATCCCCATCAGCCACAAAATGTAGATGTGAGGTGCAGAGGTGAATCTGCCATTCTGTTTTGTATTGACCCTGAAGTAAATAAGTCAATAGAACAATGTTAAACTAAGAAATAGAAATATATAACATAATGAGCCTAGTGGCTGTGATTACATGATCTGTACCAAACTCATTTCAGAGAGAGAGAGAGAGAGAGAGTGCAACTAACAAAAGCTCTGAGTCAGAACAATGTGGTTTCATGTCACCCTCTAGGAACTTGACCATAAGACTTTGGTTGATACTCCAGCACAGTATGACACTGTATTGTTGAAAAGCAGAGGCATTAACCCTGCCAAGAGTCATCCTTCAACCGACATCACAAATAGATTATTTGGTCATTATCACATTACTGGTTTTGAGGTTACCTTGTGCAATTGGCTGCATTTCCTCAGTGAGTCCCAATTTATTTCCAGTATTATAGAAAATGAAGAGAATAAAAGACTATTTGATTCTAAATAATTGCAAGGACTCTCTTAGAAAGATATTGACAAGATAAAGCAATGCCAGTTGACCACTGAACAATAGTGATTTAGAATTCTACATGGATTCTTGTGGCCTGTTAATTTGTTATACTGTATCTCATTTTGAATATCATTGATACTAGTTCCTGAGGTTTATGAAGCTGTTGGAAGAAAGGTAAAATAATAAAAACAAAATGGCCATTTCTAAAACCAAATATGGCCATCAAATCCCTGAGCAAACTATTTTCATTGTAGCACACATTGATTTTATCTGTTTATTTACATACAATTCCGATATCCTCTTCTCAGGATATTCTTCATTTGAAAAGTGATCAATATGTGGAACAGAGAACATAGCGGAGGTGCTAGTCCTGGAATAATTGAAGAAATATTTGAGTTAAATGATTTGGGGTATTATTACTTTGCTATCTGAAAAAATACAGCTGAACCCCATAGCCTTCCTCATCTGTAATTAGTTTTTACTGGCAATCCCTTTAGGAAAATATACTTAGCAAATTTAACTTAATACTTTGTTTTATTGGTAAATGTGGCAAGGTCTTCTTGCCTTTTTTTAGTCTGATACGAAAATTCAATAATTGCCAGAGCTGAGTTGTCAGATGTGGGGTGATAGTTCTCGACGTCTCCTTTCACTATGATTGACCAGTGTTGCGTTGGGCCCTGAACCAATGTGTTTCCCCCTCTCCCTGACTTAATTCAGCAGCACTTCCACATCTGCATTGATGAACCTGGCGGCTACCTACCTTCCTGAGGACGTAGCAAAAATTAATGTTCCAAGTCCTTTCTGGTTTTGTTTCTAATTGGTTTCAACTTTAAGGTAATGCAAACCTTTGAATCATAAAACTGCTATTGAGATCATTCCTATCCAAACCAAAAGTTTCCAATGTTGGAGTCATAGAGTCATTTGGCATGGAAACAGATCTTTTGGTCGAACCAGTCCATGCCAACCATAATTCCAAACTAAACCAGTCTCACCTGCTTACGCTGGCCCATATCCCTCCAGACCATTTCTTATTAATGTTCCTGATGTCTGGAATTCATCTCAATTAATTCAATTATGCTGACCCTTGGACTACATTTTAGCAATATGGCCTGAGTTCAATTTTGACTTGAGATTTTATGCAAGGCTACCATCTAGACAAGTAAATGAAGAAATGAAAAAGTTGTCATGGACTATCTCATTGTTCAATGTTTTTACCTAATGCTCATGCTAATATTATGAAGCACCAGTTGTCTAGGTTTAAGTGATTTTGTGGGATCTCTCAGAGTTTAACATTACTGCATTCTGGAATCAGGCTGCAGAGATTGTATCAATTTGGCTCAAAACAAGCCTAAAATCACTTTAGGATTCTACTTCAAGAAAAGCTATACAATGCACAAATTAAAGATGGGTATTATTCACATTCATTTTCTTTCATTAATTTTAGAAAGCAGAAGATCCAATTTCTACAGTTTTCTGTCCTGACTATGCTGCACTAACTGTCCCGGGGCAAAATATTCGACAGACTCTAGCTTCTTCAATTGCCTCTGATGATTCATACTACGCTACCATTGTATTTGCACCTCAACAACAAGCTACTGGTGTGCAGAAAACAACTGCTGGTAATTAAGGGATAACAAATTTGGTAGAGTGACATCTGACTACTTATCTTTGTTCTGTGAACTCTCAGATATCACATTGAATTATCACATGACCTTTCTTACTACTTCTTCTATGAAAACAGAAGGCACAATTTGACCATCATGTATGAATTGATCATGTTCTAACACTGAGGAAGTGAAATCCTAATAAAATCAATCTGACCTGGATGACAATTCATTGACTAACTCTGGAAGGATGAGAGAGAGTTTAGGAAGGCATCACTAGATTCTGTAGGAACACTTTCAAGTTGATATCATCTAGAGAAGTCCATTCGCAAGCAATTAGAAATAATGGGCAACTGTTCAGGCTGATTGGTCTATTGCCATTGTACCATTCCTACTTTGGTTCTGACTGGCCTCTTAAGATTTGCTCATGTTAGGTGTGATCTCACTGAGTTGGTGCTGGACTTTAATTCTGTGAATTAAAAACTTTATCCACTGGCACTACATATATTTGTAGTATCAATAAAACTGCATGGCATTCTTCTTTAGCACTATCAAAGTTGCAAAGTATTCTTCATGTGACCTGAAGTGAGGATTTCACATTAGCCAGTAATGGATGCCATTTATTTTGAAAGGCTATAGCATGATCAAATTAGTCAGATCATCATGTTCTGATTGATATAATTCCCAAGATGTAAGATTGTGATACTGATTTTGTGTCTTCATTTTAAACAAAGATATCAATATATAGGTACAAGTTTACAATCAGAATGTCAAAACTCAACATTTACAGTCACAAGTGACTATTACGGAACGTTTGAGTGACTTAACAATTCAACCAAGTTGAAGCGTTTAATAGAGTCAGTTGCTGGACTGTAACTCACAAAGCCTGTCTTACAGACAGCATTATGTAAAAGGCTAGGGGTTGCATTTTCAGTTGCCTGAGGAGGAAAGCTTGGACTCCAGTTTAACATTGCTGACCATAGTGTTGGTGCAACACCACAACTCCATTTTCAGAGAAGCTGGAGGCATGAACAGCTCCTGACACTACTACCTCCCTGCAAGGTCAAAATAATGTAATGAAGGAGAAAAAGTGGAAAATGTAGTAAACTCTTAATGGGTCAGACAACATCTGTGCAGAAGACTGAGTTAGCATTTCAGGTTGAAAATGAAGGCTGAAGTAAAACATTAAATCTGTTTCTCTGCTCCCTGTCCTGCTGACTATTTCCAGCATTTTCTGTTTTTATTTCAGATTTCCAACATCTGTGGCATTTTACTTTATGTTCTAAAGTAATTAAGGGGTTTATCAACATTTCCAGTTAGCATGCAACATGCTCAGACCAGTGTGTCAGGCTTAGACCAGACTATGAAAGGACTGCACTTCAACCTGAAAGGGATCCATGTCTATATCTGAATTAGTCACTGGGCCACAAAGCCTCCAGCCTCAGGATGCTACCCATCATCCTTTTTGGGATGGTGAGCAGACACCTTGGTCGTGAAATTCCTTTAAAATAGAGATAAGTGTGCCTAGAACAAGCAGTTTTAGTGGTCAGGGCATGGAACTGATCCCACATCAGGTTCCTGTCCAAGAAACAAAAATTCAGTCCATGTGTTATGAAATTGATCATTAACCACCTGGTGATATGCAGCTTTTCTGAAATGATCCTCATTATTGTCAGGGCTGTCACAGCCAACTTTTACATTTTACCTCCAGTAGCAACAAGGAGCTGAATTTGTCAGGAATAAATTAAATTTGGAAGCTTAAAGTAACAGAGCTACGGACTGATCTAAGATATATTGAGAAAGCAATGAATTAAATACTGATGAATGGGAAAGGGCCACATAAATTAGGAGAAAAAGGTCAGGAAAATCCTCGGAGTTGCTTCCATTTCTTTGCCAACAATGTGGGGAATTGATCTGGCAAGCATTTCAGTAATGGTCAAAAGGTTACCATTCAAATTGTCAATATGCATCCCTAGTGTTGATTAAAATTAGATGAAAATAGCAGAACACTGTTGCTATATGAAGAGATGACAATTCTTAAATTTATTGATTTTTAAAAACGTGTAGATTAATTGAACAGTGCATGAATCACACTCCATGAAACATGAGACACATGTGAGTCAAATTATCTGATATTTCCTGCAATAGAATCATCTGCCTATGGATTTCAATGATGAGTTCATTACGTGTGGTCTACATAGAAATCCCTTATAATCAATTAGCTATGGTTTCACATATTCACTTTATTAAATTTATAGTACAAATAATACTGCTTTGTGAAGGTTTGAAAATATATGTTTCCAGGTTCTGAGATCTTTACTTTTGGAGTTCAGGTGTAGAGAAAATTTCACTTTAATATCTAGTAACCTATCACTTTTTGTTCAAGTCTCACGTGTATGACTTCATAACACTTCCAATTGATTAGAGCTGATCTTTGATCAACCATCCAGTCCTGAGTTTCATCGGACCTTGGAAGATTGTACAAAATATTGTGAGAAATATATGTAAATAAATGTGACCTATTTATTAAATGTTCTTTTGGAGGAGTACTGATGTGATAATTTAACATTTTCTCATTATTAAAGGCATATGAAACTAAATTCATTGGCTGCCTGGTGCTTTCATATATCTCAAACCCTATGCCTGCTGAATAGATTTCACAGCAAATTATTAAACAAGCAAGTGTTAACAATTAATTTCCTTGATGCTTTGCTATGCATCTTTAATAGTAAATAAAAAGTGTATCTTTGAAATTTGAGAAAGCTGTCACACTGGTTAGTCAAACAACAGCCTGAAATAATCGCACTTACTGAATCATAGCTAACAACCAATGTTCAATACTTCACTTATCACCACCAGCAGGACAGATCTGCTAGAGCTGGTGGCACAATGCAGTCATATAGGGTCAGGTGTGAGTGGCCCTGACATCCTCAACATGACTCCCGATTCTATGTAATTTCATGTTGAGGTAAATTTTGAGCAAGAAAGGATCTCACTAGTTGCTACTTACCCCAGTTAATGAATTAATGTGCCTCCATGGTGAGCACCATTTGAAAAAAATATTGAAAGTAGCAGGATGACAGAATGTAATTCAGGTGTGGACTTCAATGACCATCAACAAAAGTAGTTTAGAGACATCAAGACTGACTTGACTGGCTGAGTCCTGAAGGATGTCTCTGCCTGAAGCTAATGTGAGGGAAACAATAAGAAGAAAATATTTATTTTACCTCATTGCCTTAATATCACCAGTCAGGCAAGCATATGGTAAGAGTGATCATCACACTGTCTTATTGACTGACTGACAATACCATCTGTGAAGCTCTTGGGAACAACAGTAAGGTTCAGGAAGGAGCAGATCCTGTTTAAAACCATGGTTCCTTCATTCTCCATCTAGAATCTCTCTCTTGGTGCATGTATATGGTAGTCCTAAATGGATAAAATGCATAATAGATTTTCAACATATTACACTACACTATCCGCCATATTATGTAGAACTGACTCCATATTAAATAGATACAGCAAAACTGTACATCAATGAGGTGCTGTAGGCTAAATCTGTTATGTCATGGCTCAGCAGATCTTTCAGTCTATCGTTGATATGAAGCTGATGAATCAGCTTTGATTCAATGGGGACTGTATGCATGTTGGGAGCAGTAGTAAGCTAAGGTGTTAACACAGTGAACCGACAGCACAGGACTGCACGTACACTGAACGATGGGAGCAACATTTTATAGACAGAGCTGATGAACACAACATTCATAGTTCTGCAGTTTTGCCACATCCAGTTTTCGTGAACTATTAAGCAAATGAAAGAGTGAAGAGACTCCACAAACATTCTCATCCTCAATGATAGGGGAGCCCAGCACATAACTGCAATGGACAAAATTGAAGAACTTGCAACCATCTTCAACCATAATGATGGATGATTCATTTCAGCCTCCTCCAACACCCACAACATAGTTACCAGTTTCAAATTATCCAGATTCAGTCTCCACATGATATCAAGAAATAGCGCATTGGATACAGAAAATGTGATGCCCCAACAGTATTCTAATTGTAGCACTGAAGACATTCTCCAGAACAAGTGTGGCAATACTATGGATTTAAAAGGTGTATTTGTCCATTTTTAATTATGGAGAAGTTGAGACAGAGGCTATGAGTGGTTTGATTCAAGCCAATAAAATAAATAGCTTGTGAGGCCTTGGTTTTTCTTTAAAGTTGGAACAATAAAAGCAGCTTGAACAGGTGGGGTGAAGCTCCCACAGAACCAGGATTTATAGTTATAGCTTTCAGTAGCAGTTAGGGCTGTGAGACTGTGACATCTCTCTCTCTGTGTTACAGGTAAAAGCTTGGATTCTCTTCCTGCTGCTAGAATTGCATGTGAGGCAATCTATGTCACAGAATTTGCCTTTGCCAAGGGTATGCTCATGGGATGTTACAATATTGGAACAGTTAATGAGTAGTTTATTCTTGTATTAAGTGTTCAGATAGAGTTACAGTTCAGCCAATTCTTGTTTTTTCTTTTTATTTAGTCTGTATTTTAACTATAGCAGATGGATAAAGCATGTTTTGCTTCGAGCCTAGTAGTGAGATCAGGGCTGAAAATGTGTTGCTGGAAAAGCGCAGCAGGTCAGGCAGCATCCAAGGAGCAGGAGAATCGACGTTTCGGGCATGAGCCCTTCTTCAGGAATGAGGAGAGTGTGCCAAGTAGGCTAAGATAAAAGGTAGGGAGGAGGGACTTGGGGGAGGGGCGTTGGAAATGCGATTGGTGGAAGGAGGTTAAGGTGAGGGTGATAGGCCGGAGTGGGGGTG